>NC_072873.1:7826923-7883902 GCF_028858705.1 Grus americana | reverse complement strand
ACGCAGGGCTCGTTGCAGCTGTTGGCCAGCGGGGTCGGGCCGCAGGCTGGCAGGGCAGGCACTGTTTGTAGCAGACATGTCTCAAAGGTGGAGGTGAACCTGGGAGAGAGGACAGGGGAAGCTGAGCACGATATGTGAGTGCGGAGAAGTCTGTCACCCCAGCATGAGTTTAGAGAACGAGACATGGAGGTGTTTCAGGGAGTGCCTGAAGGAAGGTTTCTCCTTCCCTTAAGCTCAGAGGAACCCTGTCAAGAGCAACAAAGCCCAGGGAGTGTCCTGGCCAGCAAACAGCTCAACTCAACAAGCCCCAAACTATCCCCGTGCCACAACTACCGACCCCTTCCCGCCTCCCATGAACAAGTAACCCATGACGCGGTGTAGAACAAAGGGGCGAGCATGCAAAGAAGGATAAGGGGGAGGAGAAAGGCTTCAGACTCACCTTCTTCCCAAGGAGATGGAGGCAAGAGGACTGGATGAGAGAGTGAGGAGAAGGACCCGCTTTTATACGGCTCCTGTACCGCCCCAGCGTACAGTCACTGCACGCGGTCAGTAATTTTCCAACAGACTCACCTCCAAAGCAAAATATCCTCCCTAATGGCACAGGTTGTGTTTTGGTTTCCATCAACACTGCCATTTCATTTCCTCATTTCTGACAGGCTTCAGCTGTCGTGGACGCTCCTTTCATGCGCTGGGATTCCAGTCTCAAGGATATTCCAGTCAGGGTTGTGTCACTGCCGGCAGAAGATACCTGCCAAGTGTAGGAGGGATCCCGTGCAGGCAGGAGATTCTGGCTTGGGGCAGCGAAGTGCGATCATCTGCAACCGCCTTTGCAGGAAGAAGCCCAGCTCTGCCCTGCGCTGCACACATCAGGGGAGCACCCAAAGGCTCCTCTTCCTTTAAGGACGTGCCACTTGTTTCTCTGTCCTCCCGCTCTCCCAGCTCACTCTATCATCACGAGCTGTGGCATCTCCAGGCAGCCAGGCTGTGCCCATGGTTTCATCTGTCTTCCTCTTGGGGAAGGATCATGTCTGGAAAATATTGAAACCGATTGGGCTGACATGAGTGATACCTGCACCTGATACCATGCACCTGAGGGAACTGGTTGGTGTCACTACAAGGGTGCTCTCAAACTCCCTTTAAAGCCCCAGCAGTTCAGGAATGCTTCTGAGGACTGGAAGAAAGCCAACGGGCCTCCTGCCTTCAGGAAGGGCACGAAGGAGGTGCCATGGAACGACAGGCCGGTCAGCCTCACCTCAGTCCCTGCAAAGGCGATGAGCAAATCATCCCGGAAGCCCCTGCCGACAATGAAAGGATCGGAAGGTGACTGTGAGTGGCCCAGCATGGATTTATGGAGGGCAAAGCAGGCCTGACCAACCTCACGGCCTTCTTTGACGACGATGTGGTGCCGGTGGGTGAGGGAAGTGCAGCAGAAGCTGTTAATCTCATGTAAACCGAGGCTTTTGATGCTGTCTCCTGTGACAATCCTTGCAGACCGGCCGACAAAATACAGGCTAGGGAAGAGGGCGGTGCAGGGGAGTGAAATCTGCCATGGCTGCTGGTCTCCAAGGGTTGTGCTGAGTGGAACAAAGTCCAGCTGGCAGCCACTCTCTCCTGGCGCACGGCAGGGGTCCCGGCTGGGGCCAGGAGTGTTTAACCCCCTTATGCAACGTCCTGCAGTGGGGGAGGAAGAACCTCCTGCACCTCTACAGGCTGGGGCCGATGCGCTTCCAAACAGCTTTGCGGCAGAGGACGTGGGTCCTGGTGGACACCACGAGGCAGCCTGTCCCTTGTGGAAAGGGTGTTCCACACCATCCCTGGCTAACACTAGGAAGGGGCTTTCTATCAGATGGTGGACGGTGATCCCTCTTCTCTGCTCAACACTGCTGAGACAACAGCTGCCGCAAACAGTGAGTCCCCCACTACGAGAGAGTCATGGCCATACCGGAGCGAGTCCAACAAAGTCCATGGAGCCCGTGAAGCAAGTGGAGACCCCTGAGGCAGGAGGGGATGCAAGAAGTGGGGCTGTTCAACGTGGAGAAGAGAAGGCCGCAGGGCACGCTTCCTAGCAATGGGTAAAAGAGCGGATGGCAGGGACTCAAGAACACAGGGTCAGACTGTCCCAAGTCCTACCCAGCGAAGGGACAAGAGGTAATAGGCACATATTGAAATATGGGAAATTCCACAAAAACGTAAGAAAAGACTTTGTTCGTGCGAGGTGGTCAAGCAATGGCTGGGGTTGCCCGGACAAGTCGCGGCTTCTCCATCCTTGCAGGCAGTCAGAGCTTGGCAGGACTTGGACCTGGGCTTCCTCCAAAGGCTGACTCTGCTAGGCAATCTGCAGAGGGTCCCTTCCACCCTCAGGGATCCTGGGATTCTGCTTTGGGCAAAAGGCGGGGCTGCACAGCTGTGGCTAAGAAGGAAGAATTGTTTGGGAACACTGGAATCAAGGCAGCCGTGGCTCTCACGCCTGAGAAACTGAGAGAGATGAAGACCTGACGGCAGGGAGGAAAGGCAG
This sequence comes from Grus americana, assembly GCF_028858705.1. Classification (NCBI taxonomy): domain Eukaryota; kingdom Metazoa; phylum Chordata; class Aves; order Gruiformes; family Gruidae; genus Grus; species Grus americana. The sequence continues at coordinate 7,881,387 of NC_072873.1, read as the reverse complement.
TAGCAGTGCACAGCCCCTGGACTTCAGGCAGCTGGTGTGTAGGATGCCATGGAGGCAGCAGGAAGAGCTCAGAAAAGCTGGCAAGCGCTTTGTCAGCTCATTGTCCAAGAGCAGGAAGGGTCCAGCCCAATACTCAGGAAAACAAGGAGAAGTCTCAACAGACTGGCTTTGGCTAAGCGGAGTACTCAAGGCGGAGCACCAGCGTCAAAAGGCAGCATCCCCGAGGCAGAAGGAGGGACAAGGTGCAAAGGAGGAAAACATTTAGAAACATTTCCTCGGCACGTTGCGATGCTGTTAGGAAAGTCAAAGCTCAGCTTGCGTTGAATCTTGCAAGGGGCATCAAGAGCAACAGGCAGGAATCAACAAGAGCAACATCCACCCCTGGGCGGGGGAGCCCTCCCAGCAGTGGGTGGGCATCAAATCAAGGACTGCCCTGAGAAAAGTCAGCCTGTACAAGCCAGCTGATGCACTCCTGATTAGGAATGCTGTACGTGTAGGTGTACATGAGGCCCAAAGGACTCCTCAGCTTGGAGCTCAACCCAGCACCATTGGGGAGGCAAGGAAACATCCCCCAAGTGCCCTACAAGTGCGGACTGGCAGGGCTCTGCAGTGCCACGTGCCCGAGGATGCTCAGGGAGGGGATGTGCTCAGAAGGGCCCTGCGTACAAAACCAGCTCTAAGACTCCTTCAAAGAGGCAAGGCACTTCCCTGCCCTGCAGACATGGAGGCAGCTTGGATGTGTCCCAGGAGGGCAAGGGAACGCCTTCAGTAGGCAAGCTTCCTGGGATAGACTCTCCCTACCCATGGCGAGTCACACTCTAATTTTGGATTGTCCGTGTGTCAGCCTTTTGGCGTGAGGCCAAGCCAGGAGTGCGTGTTGTCTGCAAGCCCGTGACCCACACAGGGCTGAATTCCCCTGTGGCCAGGGCAGCTCCATCCCTGCCCAGGGAAAACCAGCCCCGAGCACTGGGCCGTACCCAAGTACACAGCTCCAGGCCAGGCCATTGTGCGTCCTGCAGGTCAGGGATCCAAGCCTTTGACCAAAGCACATGGTGTGGTGTGAGGAGACTGGTAGCAATAAGGTGCCGTCCCGAGACTCAACGCATCCCTCATGTTGTGAGGCAGGACCGAACTCCGCATGGCTTGTCGAGGAATTATGAGCTTTGGGGGATGGCATTTCCTTCCGCTAGTGTGCTGGCGGCATTGGTAAGGGACCCCCAGAGACAGCCATGAGAGGGGACGGACTTTATCAAAGAAACCACCAAATGTCTCCCCAGAAGAAGAAGAAGAAGAAGAAGAAGAAGAAGGAGGAGGAGGAGGAGGAGGAGGAGGAGGAGGAGGAGGAGGAGGAGGAGGAGAGGAGGAGGAGGAGGAGGAGGAGGAGGAGAAGTAGATTTCCTTGGGCAATGGCGTTTCAAACCAGCACCACAGCCCACCTGCCTTTGGAGGCCGTGGCCACTAACTGATGGCGCGAGCAGGGAGGCAGGCAGGGAGGGAGAAGGATGCGGCATGTCCTCAGTCACAGGAGCCTTTGGGCCCCCAGGAGAGGACTGCATTGGTGGGAAGACATGTGCGCCTTCCTGCACAGAGGGTTGTAAAGAGCCTCACCACATTTATTTCCCCTCACCTATGTCCTTTGTCTGCACATACCCCTCCAGCACTTGCAGGCACATCTTCTGCCTGCACTGGTATCATCCTGCCCGGGAATTTCTTGGGCCTCTCATCCCAATACTTCAAAAGAGCCTCCGTGGCCTAATGGTCATGTCAGAAATGAGGAAATGAAACGACCGCATTGACGGAAACCAAAACACAACCTGTGCCATTAGGGAGGATGTTTTGCTGTGGAGGTGAAGTCTGTTGGAAAATTACTGACCGCGTGCAGTGACTATGCGCCCGGGGCGGTGCAGGAGCAGTATAAAAGTGGGTCCTTCTCCTCACTCTCTCATCCACTCCTCTCGCCTCCACCTCCTTGGGAACAAGGTGACTCTGAAGCTCTTTCTTGTCTTCCTCAGCCGCCTCCTCCTCTTTCTCCTCTTCCTTTTCCTCCTCCTGTTTTGGGATTTCTCTGCCCATACCTGCCTCTTTGTGCAATGCTGGGTCTCGAAGCTGCTTTACTTGGGAGAGGGAAGGAAGCGGTATGTTTGGCATGGAGCGAGGTTATGGATTTGCTGAGATGTCTCCTGAGCTATGGGCTAGGTGGGGAGCTCCCTGGGCTTCGCTGCACTTGGCAGGGCTCTTTTGGGCTGAGGGTAAGGATGTCCGGAGGTGGTGGGGTGACAGGCTGCTCTTCAACCACCTGTTTTTCCCTGTCCTCTCTCCCAGGTTCACCTCCACCTCTGAGACATGTCCTGCTACAACCAGTGCCTGCCCTGCCAGCCCTGCGGCCCGACCCCGCTGGCCAACAGCTGCAACGAGCCCTGCGTCAGGCAGTGCCAGGACTCCACCGTCGTCATCCAGCCCTCCCCCCGTGGTGGTGACCCTGCCCGGACCCATCCTCAGCTCCTTCCCGCAGAGCACCGCCGTGGGATCCTCCACCTCCGCTGCCGTTGGCAGCATCCTCAGCTCTGAGGGAGTGCCCATCTCCTCCGGGGGCTTTGGCCTCTCCGGCTTCGGCCTCTCCGGCTTCGGCAGCCGCAACTGTGGCAGGAGGTGCCTCCCCTGCTAAAGCCGCTGGCGATGGTGCTGGAGAAGGGATCTACCTCATTTCCCTCTTTTGACTCATTAAATTCCGTTGCATCCCAGCCCACTCTCTCTGTCGTCCTTTCCGCTGCAGGTGCTCTCCCAAGATGGCCAGGGAGGCAGATGTTGCTCAGGGGCTGATTTTGGGAGGGGGTTTTTGGGGAGGGCTGTGCACTGATCGTCAAGACAGGCTTGCACTGAGTATGCTTGGTCGTGTGATCCTCTAGTTTCTAAATTGGTCTGCCTTTTCCGGACCGGATAGAATTACCCTACGTTTGACTACCAACCACTTGGCTGTGCACACCTTTTCTTTTTCCTTGGACAGCTCAACATTGTGATGCCAGTAGTCAGGAGGGAGTGTGGCATTGACAAGACATAGGCACTCCTAGCTTCCCCGGAGACGCCAGGAGAACCCATCCTAAGCACAGCATTCTCAAAGGGAGCGACACAGTGCAGTGGGCTGCCTTATCCTAGAACCATATCGTCATACAGTCGTAGAATGACGCTGGTTGCAAGAGACCTTTAACGATCGTCCAGTATAATCCCCCTGCCATGGGCGGGGACATCTGTCGCTACATCACATTACTCAAAGTTCCATCCCACCTAAACTTGAATACTTCCAGTGGTGGGAGATCCCATCCTTCTCTGGGAAACCTTTGCCAGTCTCTCACCACCTTTGTTGTAATAATTTTCTTCCTGATGGCCAATCCACCTCTGCCCGATTTCAGTTTAAAGTTGCTGCCCCTTGTCCTATCCTGACAGGCCTTGATAAAAAGTCTCCCTCCGACTTTTTATATTGGAAGGCTGCAACACTATCCCTGCGGAACCTTCTCTTCTCCAGGCAGAACAACCCCAACCCCCTCAGCCTTTCTTCACAGGAGAGCTCTTGCATCCCTCTGACCCTTTTGGTAGCCCTTCTCTGGACCTGCTCCAACAGGTCCATGTCTTTTTTGCACTGGGGACCCCAGGCTGGATGCACTACTCCAGGTGGGGTCTAACGAGAGCGGACCTGAGGCAGAGCATCGCCTCCCTTGGCCTGCCTGCCATGCTTCTTTTTGTGCAGCCCAGGACACAACTGGCTTTCTGGGCTGCAAGCGCACAGTGCTGGCTCATGTCCAACTTTCAACCTCCAGTAGCCCCAATTCTTTCTCTGCAAGCCTGCTCTCAACCATTTATCCCCCAGTCAGTATTGATATTGCCCCAAGCCACGTGCCAGATCTTGCGCTTGGCCTTGGTGAAGGTGCTGAGTTTCACATGGGACCATTCCTCCTCATGCCTGTCAAGATCCCTCTGGACACCATCCCTTCCCTCAAGTGAATCAGGTGCATCCTTCAGTTTGATGTCATGCACAAACTTGCTGAGGGGGCGCTCAACCCCACTACCTATGTTGTCGATGAAGATATGAAATAGTATTGGTCCCACTACGGGCCCCTGAAGGACGCAACTCGTCACTGGTTTCCAATTGCACATTGAGCTGTTGACTATAACTCCACGGATGCAGTCCAAGTGCCCTTGGGGGGCACTCTCAGTTGCAGGTGAGGAAGGCATCTCTGACTCCACCAGAGCCCCTGGCCATCAGGCCCAGCTTTGCTGAGCCTCTGCCCGGACGTGCCCTCTTGGCCTCGCTGCACGTGCTGCGGAAGGGGCACATGGGCACTGCTGACCTTGGTTGGTTGGCTGGTTGGTTGGCTGGTTGGTTGGCTGGTTGGTTGGTTGGTTGGTTGAGGAGCCTGGGCTGTGGAAGGCCCTGGGAGGGCAGCAGCTGCACAAGATATTGGGGAGTGGACAAGAGGGGAGAGGAATAGAGGGGAGAGGATTGGCAGCAAGTTCTTTTGCCCTGGCTGTCACTGTTCCGCGGGAGGAGACACGAGCAGAAAACGGCCCCAGAGGACAGCAGGAGAGGCAACGGGGGAACCAGGCTGTACCAAAGGTCGTTTTCTTCACAGCAGCCCACATGGTGATGCGCTTTACATGCGTGGCAAAACCGGTGCAGGTAACACACCACAGCTTCAGCTGCTGCCGCGCAGCGCTTGCACAGCATCAAAACCATCTCTCTTTCTCACTCTGCTCCCCCCGCAGTGGAGTCTAGCGGTGGGCAAGCTGCTGGGAGGGGACACAGCCAGGATGGGGGACCTGAATTGACCAAAGGACTAGTCCATGTCATGTTAACATCATGCTCAGCAATCAAAGTGTGGGCAGTGTTTCCAAAGTAGCTCTTCTTCGGAGACCGGCTGGGCATCGATGCGCTGGTGCTTCGTGGTGGGTGATTGCTTTTGCATGAGCTCTTTTTTTCCCTTTTGCCCCTTCCCTCCTTAGACTGTGCTGATCTCGACCCCAGGCTATTTTGCTGTCTTGCTCTTCCAATTCTCCCCCATCCCACTGGGACAGCAGAGCGAGCGAGAAGGGCCAGTGGGTGTTAAGTTCCGTCTGGGGTCGACACCACTCACGCCCACAGGCAGCGCACGTGCCCCTTGCCCTGCTCCGGCCCCGTCTGTGCCCAGGGCTTCCTGGGAAAGTGACTGGAGAGAGGGAGGCGGAGGGTATGGGCTGAGTGTCTCAAAGCGCAAGGTGACACATGTCCACCCAGAGCAACTTGTCTCTGCCTGCCTGTCTTGGGAGAGCATCTGCAGGGGAAAGGATGGCACAGAGGCGTGGGCTGGGATGCAGGAGAACTTTAATGAGTCAAAAGAGGTCGCTCTGAGGGGAGGTCCTGGTTCACGGAGCACAGGGGTAGAAAAGAGTCTGTGCCCCATTGCTGTGGCAGAGATCCCACCAGGTGTCCATGTGCATGGCCCACAGAGGCGGCAACGGGGCCAGCAGGTCCTCCCTAGGCTGGCTTTGTGGGGCTCACAGAGCAGAGGAGCACAAGAGAACAGGAACACGGGGGGTAAAGGAGAGAGCGGAAGAGGGGAAAGGCAGGCATGGGCCGTGCTTTGCGAGAGCCCAGGCTGGCCCCGTCCTTCTGCAAGGGGTACTGCGGTTGCTCAGCCCCTCTGGAAGCATCAGCACCATGCTCCCTCGCCAGTCCGGTACCATCCTGTGGTTCCCTGGGGGGCCTTCTCCAGCACCATCGCCAGCGGCTTTAGCAGGGGAGGCACCTCCTGCCGCAGTTGCGGCTGCCGAAGCCGGAGAGGCCGAAGCCGGAGAGGCCAAAGCCCCCGGAGGAGATGGGCACTCCCTCAGAGCTGAGGATGCTGCCAACGGCAGCGGAGGTGGAGGATCCCACGGCGGTGCTCTGCGGGAAGGAGCTGAGGATGGGTCCGGGCAGGGTCACCACCACGGGGGAGGGCTGGATGACGACGGTGGAGTCCTGGCACTGCCTGACGCAGGGCTCGTTGCAGCTGTTGGCCAGCGGGGTCGGGCCGCAGGGCTGGCAGGGCAGGCACTGGTTGTAGCAGGACATGTCTCAAAGGTGGAGGTGAACCTGGGAGAGAGGACAGGGGGAAGCTGAGCACGATATGTGAGTGCGGAGAAGTCTGTCACCCCAGCATGAGTTTAGACGAGACATGGAGGTGTTTCAGGGAGTGCCTGAAGGAAGGTTTCTCCTTCCCTTAAGCTCAGAGGAACCCTGTCAAGAGCAACAAAGCCCAGGGAGTGTCCTGGCCAGCCAACAGCTCAACTCAACCAAGCCCCAAACTATCCCCGTGCCACAACTTCCGACCCCTTCCGCCTCCCATGACAAGTAACCCCATGACGCGGTGTAGAACAAAGGGGCGAGCATGCAAAGAAGGATAAGGGGGAGGAGAAAGGCCTTCAGACTCACCTTCTTCCCAAGGAGATGGAGGCAAGAGGACTGGATGAGAGAGTGAGGAGAAGGACCCGCTTTTATACGGCTCCTGTACCGCCCCAGGCGTACAGTCACTGCACGCGGTCAGTAATTTTCCAACAGACTCACCTCCAAAGCAAAATATCCTCCCTAATGGCACAGGTTGTGTTTTGGTTTCCATCAACACTGCCATTTCATTTCCTCATTTCTGACAGGCTTCAGCTGTCGTGGACGCTCCTTTCATGCGCTGGGATTCCAGTCTCAAGGATATTCCAGTCAGGGTTGTGTCACTGCCGGCAGAAGATACCTGCCAAGTGTAGGAGGGATCCCGTGCAGGCAGGAGATTCTGGCTTGGGGCAGCGAAGTGCGATCATCTGCAACCGCCTTTGCAGGAAGAAGCCCAGCTCTGCCCTGCGCTGCACACATCAGGGGAGCACCCAAAGGCTCCTCTTCCTTTAAGGACGTGCCACTTGTTTCTCTGTCCTCCCGCTCTCTCAGCTCACTCTATCAGTCACGAGCTGTGGCATCTCCAGGCAGCCAGGCTGTGCCCATGGTTTCATCTGTCTTCCTCTTGGGGAAGGATCAGGTCTGGAAAATATTGAAACCGATTGGGCTGACATGAGTGATACCTGCACCTGATACCATGCACCTGAGGGAACTGGTTGGTGTCACTACAAGGGTGCTCTCAACTCCCTTTGAAAGCCCCAGCAGTTCAGGGAATGCTTCTGAGGACTGGAAGAAAGCCAACGGGCCTCCTGCCTTCAGGAAGGGCACGAAGGAGGTGCCAGGGAACGACAGGCCGGTCAGCCTCACCTCAGTCCCTGCAAAGGCGATGGAGCAAATCATCCCGGAAGCCCCTGCCGACAATGAAAGGATCGGAAGGTGACTGTGAGTGGCCAGCATGGATTTATGGAGGGCAAAGCAGGCCTGACCAACCTCACGGCCTTCTTTGACGACGAGTGTGGTGCCGGTGGGTGAGGGAAGTGCAGCAGAAGCTGTTAATCTCATGTAACCGAGGCTTTTGATGCTGTCTCCTGTGACAATCCTTGCAGACCGGTCGACAAAATACAGGCTAGGGAAGAGGGCGGTGCAGGGGAGTGAAATCTGCCATGGCTGCTGGTCTCCAAGGGTTGTGCTGAGTGGAACAAAGTCCAGCTGGCAGCCACTCTCTCCTGGCGCACGGCAGGGGTCCCGGCTGGGGCCAGGAGTGTTTAACCCCCTTATGCAACGTCCTGCAGTGGGGGAGGAAGAACCTCCTGCACCTCTACAGGCTGGGGCCGATGCGCTTCCAAACAGCTTTGCGGCAGAGGACGTGGGTCCTGGTGGACACCACGAGGCAGCCTGTCCCCTTGTGGAAAGGGTGTTCCACACCATCCTGGGCTACACTAGGAAGGGGCTTTCTATCAGATGGTGGACGGTGATCCCTCTTCTCTGCTCAACACTGCTGAGACAACAGCTGCCGCAAACAGTGAGTCCCCACTACGAGAGAGTCATGGCCATACCGGAGCGAGTCCAACAAAGGTCCGTGGAGCCCGTGAAGCAAGTGGAGCCCCTGAGGCAGGAGGGGATGCAAGAAGTGGGGCTGTTCAACGTGGAGAAGAGAAGGCCGCAGGGCACGCTTCCTAGCAATGGGTAAAAGAGCGGATGGCAGGGACTCAAGAACACAGGGTCAGACTGTCCCAAGTCCTACCCAGCGAAGGGACAAGAGGTAATAGGCACATATTGAAATATGGGAAATTCCACAAAAACGTAAGAAAAGACTTTGTTCGTGCGAGGGTGGTCAAGCAATGGCTGGGGTTGCCCGGACAAATCGCGGCTTCTCCATCCTTGCAGGCAGTCAGAGCTTGGCAAGACTTGGACCTGGGCTTCCTCCAAAGGCTGACTCTGCTAGGCAATCTGCAGAGGGGTCCCTTCCACCCTCAGGGATCCTGGGATTCTGCTTTGGGCAAAAGGCGGGGGCTGCACAGCTGTGGCTAAGAAGGAAGAATTGTTTGGGAACACTGGAATCAAGGGCAGCCGTGGCTCTCACGCCTGAGAAACTGAGAGAGATGAAGACCTGACGGCAGGGAGGAAAGGCAGTAGCAGTGCACAGCCCCTGGACTTCAGGCAGCTGGTGTGTAGGATGCCATGGAGGCAGCAGGGAAGAGCTCAGAAAAGCTGGCAGCGCCTTTGTCAGCTCATTGTCCAAGAGCAGGAAGGGTCCAGCCCAATACTCAGGAAAACAAGAAGTCTCAACAGACTGGCTTTGGCTAAGCGGAGTACTCAAGGCGGAGCACCAGCGTCAAAAGGCAGCATCCCCGAGGCAGAAGGAGGGACAAGGTGCAAAGGAGGAAAACATTTAGAAACATTTCCTCGGCACGTTGCGATGCTGTTAGGAAAGTCAAAGCTCAGCTTGCGTTGAATCTTGCAAGGGGCATCAAGAGCAACAGGCAGGAATCAACAAGAGCAACATCCACCCCTGGGCGGGGGGAGCCCTCCCAGCAGTGGGTGGGCATCAAATCAAGGACTGCCTGAGAAAAGTCAGCCTGTACAAGCCAGCTGATGCACTCCTGATTAGGAATGCTGTACGTGTAGGTGTACATGAGGCCCAAAGGACTCCTCAGCTTGGAGCTCAACCCAGCACCATTGGGGAGGCAAGGAAACATCCCCCAAGTGCCCTACAAGTGCGGACTGGCAGGGCTCTGCAGTGCCACGTGCCCGAGGATGCTCAGGGAGGGGATGTGCTCAGAAGGGCCCTGCGTACAAAACCAGCTCTAAGACTCCTTCAAAGAGGCAAGGCACTTCCCTGCCCTGCAGACATGGAGGCAGCTTGGATGTGTCCCAGGAGGGCAAGGGAACGCCTTCAGTAGGCAAGCTTCCTGGGATAGACTCTCCCTACCCATGGCGAGTCACACTCTAATTTTGGATTGTCCGTGTGTCAGCCTTTTGGCGTGAGGCCAAGCCAGGAGTGCGTGTTGTCTGCAAGCCCGTGACCCACACAGGGCTGAATTCCCCTGTGGCCAGGGCAGCTCCATCCCTGCCCAGGGAAAACCAGCCCCGAGCACTGGGCCGTACCCAAGTACACAGCTCCAGGCCAGGCCATTGTGCGTCCTGCAGGTCAGGGATCCAAGCCTTTGACCAAAGCACATGGTGTGGTGTGAGGAGACTGGTAGCAATAAGGTGCCGTCCCGAGACTCAACGCATCCCTCATGTTGTGAGGCAGGACCGAACTCCGCATGGCTTGTCGAGGAATTATGAGCTTTGGGATGGCATTTTCCTTCCGCTAGTGTGCTGGCGGCATTGGTAAGGGACCCCCAGAGACAGCCATGAGAGGGGACGGACTTTATCAAAGAAACCACCAAATGTCTCCCCAGAAGAAGAAGAAGAAGAAGAAGAAGAAGAAGAAGAGGAGAGGAGAGGAGGGGAGGAGGAGGAGGAGGAGGAGGAGGAGGAGGGGAGGAGGAGGAGGAGGAGGAGGAGGAGGAGGAGGAGGAGGAGGAGGAGGAGGAGGAGGAGAAGTAGATTTCCTTGGGCAATGGCGTTTCAAACCAGCACCACAGCCCACCTGCCTTTGGAGGCCGTGGCCACTAACTGATGGCGCGAGCAGGGAGGCAGGCAGGGAGGGAGAAGGATGCGGCATGTCCTCAGTCACAGGAGCCTTTGGGCCCCCAGGAGAGGACTGCATTGGTGGGAAGACATGTGCGCCTTCCTGCACAGAGGGTTGTAAAGAGCCTCACCACATTTATTTCCCCTCACCTATGTCCTTTGTCCGCACATACCCCTCCAGCACTTGCAGGCACATCTTCTGCCTGCACTGGTATCATCCTGCCCGGGAATTTCTTGGGCCTCTCATCCCAATACTTCAAAAGAGCCTCCGTGGCCTAATGGTCATGTCAGAAATGAGGAAATGAAACGACCGCATTGACGGAAACCAAAACACAACCTGTGCCATTAGGGAGGATGTTTTGCTGTGGAGGTGAAGTCTGTTGGAAAATTACTGACCGCGTGCAGTGACTATGCGCCCGGGGCGGTGCAGGAGCAGTATAAAAGTGGGTCCTTCTCCTCACTCTCTCATCCACTCCTCTCGCCTCCACCTCCTTGGGAACAAGGTGACTCTGAAGCTCTTTCTTGTCTTCCTCAGCCGCCTCCTCCTCTTTCTCCTCTTCCTTTTCCTCCTCCTGTTTTGGGATTTCTCTGCCCATACCTGCCTCTTTGTGCAATGCTGGGTCTCGAAGCTGCTTTACTTGGGAGAGGGAAGGAAGCGGTATGTTTGGCATGGAGCGAGGTTATGGATTTGCTGAGATGTCTCCTGAGCTATGGGCTAGGTGGGGAGCTCCCTGGGCTTCGCTGCACTTGGCAGGGCTCTTTTGGGCTGAGGGTAAGGATGTCCGGAGGTGGTGGGGTGACAGGCTGCTCTTCAACCACCTGTTTTTCCCTGTCCTCTCTCCCAGGTTCACCTCCACCTCTGAGACATGTCCTGCTACAACCAGTGCCTGCCCTGCCAGCCCTGCGGCCCGACCCCGCTGGCCAACAGCTGCAACGAGCCCTGCGTCAGGCAGTGCCAGGACTCCACCGTCGTCATCCAGCCCTCCCCCGTGGTGGTGACCCTGCCCGGCCCCATCCTCAGCTCCTTCCCGCAGAGCACCGCCGTGGGATCCTCCACCTCCGCTGCCGTTGGCAGCATCCTCAGCTCTGAGGGAGTGCCCATCTCCTCCGGGGGCTTTGGCCTCTCCGGCTTCGGCCTCTCCGGCTTCGGCAGCCGCAACTGCGGCAGGAGGTGCCTCCCCTGCTAAAGCCGCTGGCGATGGTGCTGGAGAAGGGATCTACCTCATTTCCCTCTTTTGACTCATTAAATTCCGTTGCATCCCAGCCCACTCTCTCTGTCGTCCTTTCCGCTGCAGGTGCTCTCCCAAGATGGCCAGGGAGGCAGATGTTGCTCAGGGGCTGATTTTGGGAGGGGGTTTTTGGGGAGGGCTGTGCACTGATCGTCAAGACAGGCTTGCACTGAGTATGCTTGGTCGTGTGATCCTCTAGTTTCTAAATTGGTCTGCCTTTTCCGGACCGGATAGAATTACCCTACGTTTGACTACCAACCACTTGGCTGTGCACACCTTTTCTTTTTCCTTGGACAGCTCAACATTGTGATGCCAGTAGTCAGGAGGGAGTGTGGCATTGACAAGACATAGGCACTCCTAGCTTCCCCGGAGACGCCAGGAGAACCCATCCTAAGCACAGCATTCTCAAAGGGAGCGACACAGTGCAGTGGGCTGCCTTATCCTAGAACCATATCGTCATACAGTCGTAGAATGACGTTGGTTGCAAGAGACCTTTAACGATCGTCCAGTATAATCCCCCTGCCATGGGCGGGGACATCTGTCGCTACATCACATTACTCAAAGTTCCATCCCACCTAAACTTGAATACTTCCAGTGGTGGGAGATCCCATCCTTCTCTGGGAAACCTTTGCCAGTCTCTCACCACCTTTGTTGTAATAATTTTCTTCCTGATGGCCAATCCACCTCTGCCCGATTTCAGTTTAAAGTTGCTGCCCCTTGTCCTATCCTGACAGGCCTTGATAAAAAGTCTCCCTCCGACTTTTTATATTGGAAGGCTGCAACACTATCCCTGCGGAACCTTCTCTTCTCCAGGCAGAACAACCCCAACCCCCTCAGCCTTTCTTCACAGGAGAGCTCTTGCATCCCTCTGACCCTTTTGGTAGCCCTTCTCTGGACCTGCTCCAACAGGTCCATGTCTTTTTTGCACTGGGGACCCCAGGCTGGATGCACTACTCCAGGTGGGGTCTAACGAGAGCGGACCTGAGGCAGAGCATCGCCTCCCTTGGCCTGCCTGCCATGCTTCTTTTTGTGCAGCCCAGGACACAACTGGCTTTCTGGGCTGCAAGCGCACAGTGCTGGCTCATGTCCAACTTTCAACCTCCAGTAGCCCCAATTCTTTCTCTGCAAGCCTGCTCTCAACCATTTATCCCCCAGTCAGTATTGATATTGCCCCAAGCCACGTGCCAGATCTTGCGCTTGGCCTTGGTGAAGGTGCTGAGTTTCACATGGGACCATTCCTCCTCATGCCTGTCAAGATCCCTCTGGACACCATCCCTTCCCTCAAGTGAATCAGGTGCATCCTTCAGTTTGATGTCATGCACAAACTTGCTGAGGGGGCGCTCAACCCCACTACCTATGTTGTCGATGAAGATATGAAATAGTATTGGTCCCACTACGGGCCCCTGAAGGACGCAACTCGTCACTGGTTTCCAATTGCACATTGAGCTGTTGACTATAACTCCACGGATGCAGTCCAAGTGCCCTTGGGGGGCACTCTCAGTTGCAGGTGAGGAAGGCATCTCTGACTCCACCAGAGCCCCTGGCCATCAGGCCCAGCTTTGCTGAGCCTCTGCCCGGACGTGCCCTCTTGGCCTCGCTGCACGTGCTGCGGAAGGGGCACATGGGCACTGCTGACCTTGGTTGGTTGGCTGGTTGGTTGGCTGGTTGGTTGGTTGGTTGGTTGGCGAGGAGCCTGGGCTGTGGAAGGCCCTGGGAGGGCAGCAGCTGCACAAGATATTGGGGAGTGGACAAGAGGGGAGAGGAATAGAGGGGAGAGGATTGGCAGCAAGTTCTTTTGCCCTGGCTGTCACTGTTCCGCGGGAGGAGACACGAGCAGAAAACGGCCCCAGAGGACAGCAGGAGAGGCAACGGGGGAACCAGGCTGTACCAAAGGTCGTTTTCTTCACAGCAGCCCACATGGTGATGCGCTTTACATGCGTGGCAAAACCGGTGCAGATAACACACCACAGCTTCAGCTGCTGCCGCGCAGCGCTTGCACAGCATCAAAACCATCTCTCTTTCTCACTCTGCTCCCCCCCGCAGTGGAGTCTAGCGGTGGGCAAGCTGCTGGGAGGGGACACAGCCAGGATGGGGGACCTGAATTGACCAAAGGACTAGTCCATGTCATGTTAACATCATGCTCAGCAATCAAAGTGTGGGCAGTGTTTCCAAAGTAGCTCTTCTTCGGAGACCGGCTGGGCATCGATGCGCTGGTGCTTCGTGGTGGGTGATTGCTTTTGCATGAGCTCTTTTTTTCCCTTTTGCCCCTTCCCTCCTTAGACTGTGCTGATCTCGACCCCAGGCTATTTTGCTGTCTTGCTCTTCCAATTCTCCCCCATCCCACTGGGACAGCAGAGCGAGCGAGAAGGGCCAGTGGGTGTTAAGTTCCGTCTGGGGTCGACACCACTCACGCCCACAGGCAGCGCACGTGCCCCTTGCCCTGCTCCGGCCCCGTCTGTGCCCAGGGCTTCCTGGGAAAGTGACTGGAGAGAGGGAGGCGGAGGGTATGGGCTGAGTGTCTCAAAGCGCAAGGTGACACATGTCCACCCAGAGCAACTTGTCTCTGCCTGCCTGTCTTGGGAGAGCATCTGCAGGGGAAAGGATGGCACAGAGGCGTGGGCTGGGATGCAGGAGAACTTTAATGAGTCAAAAGAGGTCGCTCTGAGGGGAGGTCCTGGTTCACGGAGCACAGGGGTAGAAAAGAGTCTGTGCCCCATTGCTGTGGCAGAGATCCCACCAGGTGTCCATGTGCATGGCCCACAGAGGCGGCAACGGGGCCAGCAGGTCCTCCCTAGGCTGGCTTTGTGGGGCTCACAGAGCAGAGGAGCACAAGAGAACAGGAACACGGGGGGTAAAGGAGAGAGCGGAAGAGGGGAAAGGCAGGCATGGGCCGTGCTTTGCGAGAGCCCAGGCTGGCCCCGTCCTTCTGCAAGGGGTACTGCGGTTGCTCAGCCCCTCTGGAAGCATCAGCACCATGCTCCCTCGCCAGTCCGGTACCATCCTGTGGTTCCCTGGGGGCCTTCTCCAGCACCATCGCCAGCGGCTTTAGCAGGGGAGGCACCTCCTGCCGCAGTTGCGGCTGCCGAAGCCGGAGAGGCCGAAGCCGGAGAGGCCAAAGCCCCCGGAGGAGATGGGCACTCCCTCAGAGCTGAGGATGCTGCCAACGGCAGCGGAGGTGGAGGATCCCACGGCGGTGCTCTGCGGGAAGGAGCTGAGGATGGGTCCGGGCAGGGTCACCACCACGGGGGAGGGCTGGATGACGACGGTGGAGTCCTGGCACTGCCTGACGCAGGGCTCGTTGCAGCTGTTGGCCAGCGGGGTCGGGCCGCAGGGCTGGCAGGGCAGGCACTGGTTGTAGCAGGACATGTCTCAAAGGTGGAGGTGAACCTGGGAGAGAGGACAGGGGGAAGCTGAGCACGATATGTGAGTGCGGAGAAGTCTGTCACCCCAGCATGAGTTTAGACGAGACATGGAGGTGTTTCAGGGAGTGCCTGAAGGAAGGTTTCTCCTTCCCTTAAGCTCAGAGGAACCCTGTCAAGAGCAACAAAGCCCAGGGAGTGTCCTGGCCAGCCAACAGCTCAACTCAACCAAGCCCCAAACTATCCCCGTGCCACAACTTCCGACCCCTTCCGCCTCCCATGACAAGTAACCCCATGACGCGGTGTAGAACAAAGGGGCGAGCATGCAAAGAAGGATAAGGGGGAGGAGAAAGGCCTTCAGACTCACCTTCTTCCCAAGGAGATGGAGGCAAGAGGACTGGATGAGAGAGTGAGGAGAAGGACCCGCTTTTATACGGCTCCTGTACCGCCCCAGGCGTACAGTCACTGCACGCGGTCAGTAATTTTCCAACAGACTCACCTCCAAAGCAAAATATCCTCCCTAATGGCACAGGTTGTGTTTTGGTTTCCATCAACACTGCCATTTCATTTCCTCATTTCTGACAGGCTTCAGCTGTCGTGGACGCTCCTTTCATGCGCTGGGATTCCAGTCTCAAGGATATTCCAGTCAGGGTTGTGTCACTGCCGGCAGAAGATACCTGCCAAGTGTAGGAGGGATCCCGTGCAGGCAGGAGATTCTGGCTTGGGGCAGCGAAGTGCGATCATCTGCAACCGCCTTTGCAGGAAGAAGCCCAGCTCTGCCCTGCGCTGCACACATCAGGGGAGCACCCAAAGGCTCCTCTTCCTTTAAGGACGTGCCACTTGTTTCTCTGTCCTCCCGCTCTCTCAGCTCACTCTATCAGTCACGAGCTGTGGCATCTCCAGGCAGCCAGGCTGTGCCCATGGTTTCATCTGTCTTCCTCTTGGGGAAGGATCAGGTCTGGAAAATATTGAAACCGATTGGGCTGACATGAGTGATACCTGCACCTGATACCATGCACCTGAGGGAACTGGTTGGTGTCACTACAAGGGTGCTCTCAACTCCCTTTGAAAGCCCCAGCAGTTCAGGGAATGCTTCTGAGGACTGGAAGAAAGCCAACGGGCCTCCTGCCTTCAGGAAGGGCACGAAGGAGGTGCCAGGGAACGACAGGCCGGTCAGCCTCACCTCAGTCCCTGCAAAGGCGATGGAGCAAATCATCCCGGAAGCCCCTGCCGACAATGAAAGGATCGGAAGGTGACTGTGAGTGGCCAGCATGGATTTATGGAGGGCAAAGCAGGCCTGACCAACCTCACGGCCTTCTTTGACGACGAGTGTGGTGCCGGTGGGTGAGGGAAGTGCAGCAGAAGCTGTTAATCTCATGTAACCGAGGCTTTTGATGCTGTCTCCTGTGACAATCCTTGCAGACCGGCCGACAAAATACAGGCTAGGGAAGAGGGCGGTGCAGGGGAGTGAAATCTGCCATGGCTGCTGGTCTCCAAGGGTTGTGCTGAGTGGAACAAAGTCCAGCTGGCAGCCACTCTCTCCTGGCGCACGGCAGGGGTCCCGGCTGGGGCCAGGAGTGTTTAACCCCCTTATGCAACGTCCTGCAGTGGGGGAGGAAGAACCTCCTGCACCTCTACAGGCTGGGGCCGATGCGCTTCCAAACAGCTTTGCGGCAGAGGACGTGGGTCCTGGTGGACACCACGAGGCAGCCTGTCCCCTTGTGGAAAGGGTGTTCCACACCATCCTGGGCTACACTAGGAAGGGGCTTTCTATCAGATGGTGGACGGTGATCCCTCTTCTCTGCTCAACACTGCTGAGACAACAGCTGCCGCAAACAGTGAGTCCCCACTACGAGAGAGTCATGGCCATACCGGAGCGAGTCCAACAAAGGTCCATGGAGCCCGTGAAGCAAGTGGAGCCCCTGAGGCAGGAGGGGATGCAAGAAGTGGGGTTGTTCAACGTGGAGAAGAGAAGGCCGCAGGGCACGCTTCCTAGCAATGGGTAAAAGAGCGGATGGCAGGGACTCAAGAACACAGGGTCAGACTGTCCCAAGTCCTACCCAGCGAAGGGACAAGAGGTAATAGGCACATATTGAAATATGGGAAATTCCACAAAAACGTAAGAAAAGACTTTGTTCGTGCGAGGGTGGTCAAGCAATGGCTGGGGTTGCCCGGACAAGTCGCGGCTTCTCCATCCTTGCAGGCAGTCAGAGCTTGGCAGGACTTGGACCTGGGCTTCCCCCAAAGGCTGACTCTGCTAGGCAATCTGCAGAGGGGTCCCTTCCACCCTCAGGGATCCTGGGATTCTGCTTTGGGCAAAAGGCGGGGGCTGCACAGCTGTGGCTAAGAAGGAAGAATTGTTTGGGAACACTGGAATCAAGGGCAGCCGTGGCTCTCACGCCTGAGAAACTGAGAGAGATGAAGACCTGACGGCAGGGAGGAAAGGCAGTAGCAGTGCACAGCCCCTGGACTTCAGGCAGCTGGTGTGTAGGATGCCATGGAGGCAGCAGGGAAGAGCTCAGAAAAGCTGGCAGCGCCTTTGTCAGCTCATTGTCCAAGAGCAGGAAGGGTCCAGCCCAATACTCAGGAAAACAAGGAGAAGTCTCAACAGACTGGCTTTGGCTAAGCGGAGTACTCAAGGCGGAGCACCAGCGTCAAAAGGCAGCATCCCCGAGGCAGAAGGAGGGACAAGGTGCAAAGGAGGAAAACATTTAGAAACATTTCCTCGGCACGTTGCGATGCTGTTAGGAAAGTCAAAGCTCAGCTTGCGTTGAATCTTGCAAGGGGCATCAAGAGCAACAGGCAGGAATCAACAAGAGCAACATCCACCCCTGGGCGGGGGGAGCCCTCCCAGCAGTGGGTGGGCATCAAATCAAGGACTGCCTGAGAAAAGTCAGCCTGTACAAGCCAGCTGATGCACTCCTGATTAGGAATGCTGTACGTGTAGGTGTACATGAGGCCCAAAGGACTCCTCAGCTTGGAGCTCAACCCAGCACCATTGGGGAGGCAAGGAAACATCCCCCAAGTGCCCTACAAGTGCGGACTGGCAGGGCTCTGCAGTGCCACGTGCCCGAGGATGCTCAGGGAGGGGATGTGCTCAGAAGGGCCCTGCGTACAAAACCAGCTCTAAGACTCCTTCAAAGAGGCAAGGCACTTCCCTGCCCTGCAGACATGGAGGCAGCTTGGATGTGTCCCAGGAGGGCAAGGGAACGCCTTCAGTAGGCAAGCTTCCTGGGATAGACTCTCCCTACCCATGGCGAGTCACACTCTAATTTTGGATTGTCCGTGTGTCAGCCTTTTGGCGTGAGGCCAAGCCAGGAGTGCGTGTTGTCTGCAAGCCCGTGACCCACACAGGGCTGAATTCCCCTGTGGCCAGGGCAGCTCCATCCCTGCCCAGGGAAAACCAGCCCCGAGCACTGGGCCGTACCCAAGTACACAGCTCCAGGCCAGGCCATTGTGCGTCCTGCAGGTCAGGGATCCAAGCCTTTGAC
The DNA here is from genome assembly GCF_028858705.1 of Grus americana. Lineage (NCBI taxonomy): Eukaryota > Metazoa > Chordata > Aves > Gruiformes > Gruidae > Grus > Grus americana. The sequence continues at coordinate 7,863,278 of NC_072873.1, read as the reverse complement.
CAAAGCACATGGTGTGGTGTGAGGAGACTGGTAGCAATAAGGTGCCGTCCCGAGACTCAACGCATCCCTCATGTTGTGAGGCAGGACCGAACTCCGCATGGCTTGTCGAGGAATTATGAGCTTTGGGATGGCATTTTCCTTCCGCTAGTGTGCTGGCGGCATTGGTAAGGGACCCCCAGAGACAGCCATGAGAGGGGACGGACTTTATCAAAGAAACCACCAAATGTCTCCCCAGAAGAAGAAGAAGAAGAAGAAGAAGAAGAAGAAGAAGAAGAAGAAGAAGAAGAAGAAGAAGAAGCAGGAGGAGGAGGAGGAGGAGGAGGATGAGGAGGAGGAGGAGGAGGAAGGAGGAGGAGGAGGAGGAGAAGTAGATTTCCTTGGGCAATGGCGTTTCAAACCAGCACCACAGCCCACCTGCCTTTGGAGGCCGTGGCCACTAACTGATGGCGCGAGCAGGGAGGCAGGCAGGGAGGGAGAAGGATGCGGCATGTCCTCAGTCACAGGAGCCTTTGGGCCCCCAGGAGAGGACTGCATTGGTGGGAAGACATGTGCGCCTTCCTGCACAGAGGGTTGTAAAGAGCCTCACCACATTTATTTCCCCTCACCTATGTCCTTTGTCTGCACATACCCCTCCAGCACTTGCAGGCACATCTTCTGCCTGCACTGGTATCATCCTGCCCGGGAATTTCTTGGGCCTCTCATCCCAATACTTCAAAAGAGCCTCCGTGGCCTAATGGTCATGTCAGAAATGAGGAAATGAAACGACCGCATTGACGGAAACCAAAACACAACCTGTGCCATTAGGGAGGATGTTTTGCTGTGGAGGTGAAGTCTGTTGGAAAATTACTGACCGCGTGCAGTGACTATGCGCCCGGGGCGGTGCAGGAGCAGTATAAAAGTGGGTCCTTCTCCTCACTCTCTCATCCACTCCTCTCGCCTCCACCTCCTTGGGAACAAGGTGACTCTGAAGCTCTTTCTTGTCTTCCTCAGCCGCCTCCTCCTCTTTCTCCTCTTCCTTTTCCTCCTCCTGTTTTGGGATTTCTCTGCCCATACCTGCCTCTTTGTGCAATGCTGGGTCTCGAAGCTGCTTTACTTGGGAGAGGGAAGGAAGCGGTATGTTTGGCATGGAGCGAGGTTATGGATTTGCTGAGATGTCTCCTGAGCTATGGGCTAGGTGGGGAGCTCCCTGGGCTTCGCTGCACTTGGCAGGGCTCTTTTGGGCTGAGGGTAAGGATGTCCGGAGGTGGTGGGGTGACAGGCTGCTCTTCAACCACCTGTTTTTCCCTGTCCTCTCTCCCAGGTTCACCTCCACCTCTGAGACATGTCCTGCTACAACCAGTGCCTGCCCTGCCAGCCCTGCGGCCCGACCCCGCTGGCCAACAGCTGCAACGAGCCCTGCGTCAGGCAGTGCCAGGACTCCACCGTCGTCATCCAGCCCTCCCCCGTGGTGGTGACCCTGCCCGGACCCATCCTCAGCTCCTTCCCGCAGAGCACCGCCGTGGGATCCTCCACCTCCGCTGCCGTTGGCAGCATCCTCAGCTCTGAGGGAGTGCCCATCTCCTCCGGGGGCTTTGGCCTCTCCGGCTTCGGCCTCTCCGGCTTCGGCAGCCGCAACTGCGGCAGGAGGTGCCTCCCCTGCTAAAGCCGCTGGCGATGGTGCTGGAGAAGGGATCTACCTCATTTCCCTCTTTTGACTCATTAAATTCCGTTGCATCCCAGCCCACTCTCTCTGTCGTCCTTTCCGCTGCAGGTGCTCTCCCAAGATGGCCAGGGAGGCAGATGTTGCTCAGGGGCTGATTTTGGGAGGGGGTTTTTGGGGAGGGCTGTGCACTGATCGTCAAGACAGGCTTGCACTGAGTATGCTTGGTCGTGTGATCCTCTAGTTTCTAAATTGGTCTGCCTTTTCCGGACCGGATAGAATTACCCTACGTTTGACTACCAACCACTTGGCTGTGCACACCTTTTCTTTTTCCTTGGACAGCTCAACATTGTGATGCCAGTAGTCAGGAGGGAGTGTGGCATTGACAAGACATAGGCACTCCTAGCTTCCCCGGAGACGCCAGGAGAACCCATCCTAAGCACAGCATTCTCAAAGGGAGCGACACAGTGCAGTGGGCTGCCTTATCCTAGAACCATATCGTCATACAGTCGTAGAATGACGTTGGTTGCAAGAGACCTTTAACGATCGTCCAGTATAATCCCCCTGCCATGGGCGGGGACATCTGTCGCTACATCACATTACTCAAAGTTCCATCCCACCTAAACTTGAATACTTCCAGTGGTGGGAGATCCCATCCTTCTCTGGGAAACCTTTGCCAGTCTCTCACCACCTTTGTTGTAATAATTTTCTTCCTGATGGCCAATCCACCTCTGCCCGATTTCAGTTTAAAGTTGCTGCCCCTTGTCCTATCCTGACAGGCCTTGATAAAAAGTCTCCCTCCGACTTTTTATATTGGAAGGCTGCAACACTATCCCTGCGGAACCTTCTCTTCTCCAGGCAGAACAACCCCAACCCCCTCAGCCTTTCTTCACAGGAGAGCTCTTGCATCCCTCTGACCCTTTTGGTAGCCCTTCTCTGGACCTGCTCCAACAGGTCCATGTCTTTTTTGCACTGGGGACCCCAGGCTGGATGCACTACTCCAGGTGGGGTCTAACGAGAGCGGACCTGAGGCAGAGCATCGCCTCCCTTGGCCTGCCTGCCATGCTTCTTTTTGTGCAGCCCAGGACACAACTGGCTTTCTGGGCTGCAAGCGCACAGTGCTGGCTCATGTCCAACTTTCAACCTCCAGTAGCCCCAATTCTTTCTCTGCAAGCCTGCTCTCAACCATTTATCCCCCAGTCAGTATTGATATTGCCCCAAGCCACGTGCCAGATCTTGCGCTTGGCCTTGGTGAAGGTGCTGAGTTTCACATGGGACCATTCCTCCTCATGCCTGTCAAGATCCCTCTGGACACCATCCCTTCCCTCAAGTGAATCAGGTGCATCCTTCAGTTTGATGTCATGCACAAACTTGCTGAGGGGGCGCTCAACCCCACTACCTATGTTGTCGATGAAGATATGAAATAGTATTGGTCCCACTACGGGCCCCTGAAGGACGCAACTCGTCACTGGTTTCCAATTGCACATTGAGCTGTTGACTATAACTCCACGGATGCAGTCCAAGTGCCCTTGGGGGGCACTCTCAGTTGCAGGTGAGGAAGGCATCTCTGACTCCACCAGAGCCCCTGGCCATCAGGCCCAGCTTTGCTGAGCCTCTGCCCGGACGTGCCCTCTTGGCCTCGCTGCACGTGCTGCGGAAGGGGCACATGGGCACTGCTGACCTTGGTTGGTTGGCTGGTTGGTTGGCTGGTTGGTTGGTTGGTTGGTTGAGGAGCCTGGGCTGTGGAAGGCCCTGGGAGGGCAGCAGCTGCACAAGATATTGGGGAGTGGACAAGAGGGGAGAGGAATAGAGGGGAGAGGATTGGCAGCAAGTTCTTTTGCCCTGGCTGTCACTGTTCCGCGGGAGGAGACACGAGCAGAAAACGGCCCCAGAGGACAGCAGGAGAGGCAACGGGGGAACCAGGCTGTACCAAAGGTCGTTTTCTTCACAGCAGCCCACATGGTGATGCGCTTTACATGCGTGGCAAAACCGGTGCAGATAACACACCACAGCTTCAGCTGCTGCCGCGCAGCGCTTGCACAGCATCAAAACCATCTCTCTTTCTCACTCTGCTCCCCCCGCAGTGGAGTCTAGCGGTGGGCAAGCTGCTGGGAGGGGACACAGCCAGGATGGGGGACCTGAATTGACCAAAGGACTAGTCCATGTCATGTTAACATCATGCTCAGCAATCAAAGTGTGGGCAGTGTTTCCAAAGTAGCTCTTCTTCGGAGACCGGCTGGGCATCGATGCGCTGGTGCTTCGTGGTGGGTGATTGCTTTTGCATGAGCTCTTTTTTTCCCTTTTGCCCCTTCCCTCCTTAGACTGTGCTGATCTCGACCCCAGGCTATTTTGCTGTCTTGCTCTTCCAATTCTCCCCCATCCCACTGGGACAGCAGAGCGAGCGAGAAGGGCCAGTGGGTGTTAAGTTCCGTCTGGGGTCGACACCACTCACGCCCACAGGCAGCGCACGTGCCCCTTGCCCTGCTCCGGCCCCGTCTGTGCCCAGGGCTTCCTGGGAAAGTGACTGGAGAGAGGGAGGCGGAGGGTATGGGCTGAGTGTCTCAAAGCGCAAGGTGACACATGTCCACCCAGAGCAACTTGTCTCTGCCTGCCTGTCTTGGGAGAGCATCTGCAGGGGAAAGGATGGCACAGAGGCGTGGGCTGGGATGCAGGAGAACTTTAATGAGTCAAAAGAGGTCGCTCTGAGGGGAGGTCCTGGTTCACGGAGCACAGGGGTAGAAAAGAGTCTGTGCCCCATTGCTGTGGCAGAGATCCCACCAGGTGTCCATGTGCATGGCCCACAGAGGCGGCAACGGGGCCAGCAGGTCCTCCCTAGGCTGGCTTTGTGGGGCTCACAGAGCAGAGGAGCACAAGAGAACAGGAACACGGGGGGTAAAGGAGAGAGCGGAAGAGGGGAAAGGCAGGCATGGGCCGTGCTTTGCGAGAGCCCAGGCTGGCCCCGTCCTTCTGCAAGGGGTACTGCGGTTGCTCAGCCCCTCTGGAAGCATCAGCACCATGCTCCCTCGCCAGTCCGGTACCATCCTGTGGTTCCCTGGGGGCCTTCTCCAGCACCATCGCCAGCGGCTTTAGCAGGGGAGGCACCTCCTGCCGCAGTTGCGGCTGCCGAAGCCGGAGAGGCCGAAGCCGGAGAGGCCAAAGCCCCCGGAGGAGATGGGCACTCCCTCAGAGCTGAGGATGCTGCCAACGGCAGCGGAGGTGGAGGATCCCACGGCGGTGCTCTGCGGGAAGGAGCTGAGGATGGGGCCGGGCAGGGTCACCACCACGGGGGAGGGCTGGATGACGACGGTGGAGTCCTGGCACTGCCTGACGCAGGGCTCGTTGCAGCTGTTGGCCAGCGGGGTCGGGCCGCAGGGCTGGCAGGGCAGGCACTGGTTGTAGCAGGACATGTCTCAAAGGTGGAGGTGAACCTGGGAGAGAGGACAGGGGGAAGCTGAGCACGATATGTGAGTGCGGAGAAGTCTGTCACCCCAGCATGAGTTTAGACGAGACATGGAGGTGTTTCAGGGAGTGCCTGAAGGAAGGTTTCTCCTTCCCTTAAGCTCAGAGGAACCCTGTCAAGAGCAACAAAGCCCAGGGAGTGTCCTGGCCAGCCAACAGCTCAACTCAACCAAGCCCCAAACTATCCCCGTGCCACAACTTCCGACCCCTTCCGCCTCCCATGACAAGTAACCCCATGACGCGGTGTAGAACAAAGGGGCGAGCATGCAAAGAAGGATAAGGGGGAGGAGAAAGGCCTTCAGACTCACCTTCTTCCCAAGGAGATGGAGGCAAGAGGACTGGATGAGAGAGTGAGGAGAAGGACCCGCTTTTATACGGCTCCTGTACCGCCCCAGGCGTACAGTCACTGCACGCGGTCAGTAATTTTCCAACAGACTCACCTCCAAAGCAAAATATCCTCCCTAATGGCACAGGTTGTGTTTTGGTTTCCATCAACACTGCCATTTCATTTCCTCATTTCTGACAGGCTTCAGCTGTCGTGGACGCTCCTTTCATGCGCTGGGATTCCAGTCTCAAGGATATTCCAGTCAGGGTTGTGTCACTGCCGGCAGAAGATACCTGCCAAGTGTAGGAGGGATCCCGTGCAGGCAGGAGATTCTGGCTTGGGGCAGCGAAGTGCGATCATCTGCAACCGCCTTTGCAGGAAGAAGCCCAGCTCTGCCCTGCGCTGCACACATCAGGGGAGCACCCAAAGGCTCCTCTTCCTTTAAGGACGTGCCACTTGTTTCTCTGTCCTCCCGCTCTCTCAGCTCACTCTATCAGTCACGAGCTGTGGCATCTCCAGGCAGCCAGGCTGTGCCCATGGTTTCATCTGTCTTCCTCTTGGGGAAGGATCAGGTCTGGAAAATATTGAAACCGATTGGGCTGACATGAGTGATACCTGCACCTGATACCATGCACCTGAGGGAACTGGTTGGTGTCACTACAAGGGTGCTCTCAACTCCCTTTGAAAGCCCCAGCAGTTCAGGGAATGCTTCTGAGGACTGGAAGAAAGCCAACGGGCCTCCTGCCTTCAGGAAGGGCACGAAGGAGGTGCCAGGGAACGACAGGCCGGTCAGCCTCACCTCAGTCCCTGCAAAGGCGATGGAGCAAATCATCCCGGAAGCCCCTGCCGACAATGAAAGGATCGGAAGGTGACTGTGAGTGGCCAGCATGGATTTATGGAGGGCAAAGCAGGCCTGACCAACCTCACGGCCTTCTTTGACGACGAGTGTGGTGCCGGTGGGTGAGGGAAGTGCAGCAGAAGCTGTTAATCTCATGTAACCGAGGCTTTTGATGCTGTCTCCTGTGACAATCCTTGCAGACCGGCCGACAAAATACAGGCTAGGGAAGAGGGCGGTGCAGGGGAGTGAAATCTGCCATGGCTGCTGGTCTCCAAGGGTTGTGCTGAGTGGAACAAAGTCCAGCTGGCAGCCACTCTCTCCTGGCGCACGGCAGGGGTCCCGGCTGGGGCCAGGAGTGTTTAACCCCCTTATGCAACGTCCTGCAGTGGGGGAGGAAGAACCTCCTGCACCTCTACAGGCTGGGGCCGATGCGCTTCCAAACAGCTTTGCGGCAGAGGACGTGGGTCCTGGTGGACACCACGAGGCAGCCTGTCCCCTTGTGGAAAGGGTGTTCCACACCATCCTGGGCTACACTAGGAAGGGGCTTTCTATCAGATGGTGGACGGTGATCCCTCTTCTCTGCTCAACACTGCTGAGACAACAGCTGCCGCAAACAGTGAGTCCCCACTACGAGAGAGTCATGGCCATACCGGAGCGAGTCCAACAAAGGTCCATGGAGCCCGTGAAGCAAGTGGAGCCCCTGAGGCAGGAGGGGATGCAAGAAGTGGGGTTGTTCAACGTGGAGAAGAGAAGGCCGCAGGGCACGCTTCCTAGCAATGGGTAAAAGAGCGGATGGCAGGGACTCAAGAACACAGGGTCAGACTGTCCCAAGTCCTACCCAGCGAAGGGACAAGAGGTAATAGGCACATATTGAAATATGGGAAATTCCACAAAAACGTAAGAAAAGACTTTGTTCGTGCGAGGGTGGTCAAGCAATGGCTGGGGTTGCCCGGACAAGTCGCGGCTTCTCCATCCTTGCAGGCAGTCAGAGCTTGGCAGGACTTGGACCTGGGCTTCCTCCAAAGGCTGACTCTGCTAGGCAATCTGCAGAGGGGTCCCTTCCACCCTCAGGGATCCTGGGATTCTGCTTTGGGCAAAAGGCGGGGGCTGCACAGCTGTGGCTAAGAAGGAAGAATTGTTTGGGAACACTGGAATCAAGGGCAGCCGTGGCTCTCACGCCTGAGAAACTGAGAGAGATGAAGACCTGACGGCAGGGAGGAAAGGCAGTAGCAGTGCACAGCCCCTGGACTTCAGGCAGCTGGTGTGTAGGATGCCATGGAGGCAGCAGGGAAGAGCTCAGAAAAGCTGGCAGCGCCTTTGTCAGCTCATTGTCCAAGAGCAGGAAGGGTCCAGCCCAATACTCAGGAAAACAAGGAGAAGTCTCAACAGACTGGCTTTGGCTAAGCGGAGTACTCAAGGCGGAGCACCAGCGTCAAAAGGCAGCATCCCCGAGGCAGAAGGAGGGACAAGGTGCAAAGGAGGAAAACATTTAGAAACATTTCCTCGGCACGTTGCGATGCTGTTAGGAAAGTCAAAGCTCAGCTTGCGTTGAATCTTGCAAGGGGCATCAAGAGCAACAGGCAGGAATCAACAAGAGCAACATCCACCCCTGGGCGGGGGGAGCCCTCCCAGCAGTGGGTGGGCATCAAATCAAGGACTGCCTGAGAAAAGTCAGCCTGTACAAGCCAGCTGATGCACTCCTGATTAGGAATGCTGTACGTGTAGGTGTACATGAGGCCCAAAGGACTCCTCAGCTTGGAGCTCAACCCAGCACCATTGGGGAGGCAAGGAAACATCCCCCAAGTGCCCTACAAGTGCGGACTGGCAGGGCTCTGCAGTGCCACGTGCCCGAGGATGCTCAGGGAGGGGATGTGCTCAGAAGGGCCCTGCGTACAAAACCAGCTCTAAGACTCCTTCAAAGAGGCAAGGCACTTCCCTGCCCTGCAGACATGGAGGCAGCTTGGATGTGTCCCAGGAGGGCAAGGGAACGCCTTCAGTAGGCAAGCTTCCTGGGATAGACTCTCCCTACCCATGGCGAGTCACACTCTAATTTTGGATTGTCCGTGTGTCAGCCTTTTGGCGTGAGGCCAAGCCAGGAGTGCGTGTTGTCTGCAAGCCCGTGACCCACACAGGGCTGAATTCCCCTGTGGCCAGGGCAGCTCCATCCCTGCCCAGGGAAAACCAGCCCCGAGCACTGGGCCGTACCCAAGTACACAGCTCCAGGCCAGGCCATTGTGCGTCCTGCAGGTCAGGGATCCAAGCCTTTGACCAAAGCACATGGTGTGGTGTGAGGAGACTGGTAGCAATAAGGTGCCGTCCCGAGACTCAACGCATCCCTCATGTTGTGAGGCAGGACCGAACTCCGCATGGCTTGTCGAGGAATTATGAGCTTTGGGATGGCATTTTCCTTCCGCTAGTGTGCTGGCGGCATTGGTAAGGGACCCCCAGAGACAGCCATGAGAGGGGACGGACTTTATCAAAGAAACCACCAAATGTCTCCCCAGAAGAAGAAGAAGAAGAAGAAGAAGAAGAAGAAGAAGAAGAAGAAGAAGAAGCAGGAGGAGGAGGAGGAGGAGGAGGAGGAGGAGGAGGAGGAGGAGGAGGAGAAGTAGATTTCCTTGGGCAATGGCGTTTCAAACCAGCACCACAGCCCACCTGCCTTTGGAGGCCGTGGCCACTAACTGATGGCGCGAGCAGGGAGGCAGGCAGGGAGGGAGAAGGATGCGGCATGTCCTCAGTCACAGGAGCCTTTGGGCCCCCAGGAGAGGACTGCATTGGTGGGAAGACATGTGCGCCTTCCTGCACAGAGGGTTGTAAAGAGCCTCACCACATTTATTTCCCCTCACCTATGTCCTTTGTCTGCACATACCCCTCCAGCACTTGCAGGCACATCTTCTGCCTGCACTGGTATCATCCTGCCCGGGAATTTCTTGGGCCTCTCATCCCAATACTTCAAAAGAGCCTCCGTGGCCTAATGGTCATGTCAGAAATGAGGAAATGAAACGACCGCATTGACGGAAACCAAAACACAACCTGTGCCATTAGGGAGGATGTTTTGCTGTGGAGGTGAAGTCTGTTGGAAAATTACTGACCGCGTGCAGTGACTATGCGCCCGGGGCGGTGCAGGAGCAGTATAAAAGTGGGTCCTTCTCCTCACTCTCTCATCCACTCCTCTCGCCTCCACCTCCTTGGGAACAAGGTGACTCTGAAGCTCTTTCTTGTCTTCCTCAGCCGCCTCCTCCTCTTTCTCCTCTTCCTTTTCCTCCTCCTGTTTTGGGATTTCTCTGCCCATACCTGCCTCTTTGTGCAATGCTGGGTCTCGAAGCTGCTTTACTTGGGAGAGGGAAGGAAGCGGTATGTTTGGCATGGAGCGAGGTTATGGATTTGCTGAGATGTCTCCTGAGCTATGGGCTAGGTGGGGAGCTCCCTGGGCTTCGCTGCACTTGGCAGGGCTCTTTTGGGCTGAGGGTAAGGATGTCCGGAGGTGGTGGGGTGACAGGCTGCTCTTCAACCACCTGTTTTTCCCTGTCCTCTCTCCCAGGTTCACCTCCACCTCTGAGACATGTCCTGCTACAACCAGTGCCTGCCCTGCCAGCCCTGCGGCCCGACCCCGCTGGCCAACAGCTGCAACGAGCCCTGCGTCAGGCAGTGCCAGGACTCCACCGTCGTCATCCAGCCCTCCCCCGTGGTGGTGACCCTGCCCGGCCCCATCCTCAGCTCCTTCCCGCAGAGCACCGCCGTGGGATCCTCCACCTCCGCTGCCGTTGGCAGCATCCTCAGCTCTGAGGGAGTGCCCATCTCCTCCGGGGGCTTTGGCCTCTCCGGCTTCGGCCTCTCCGGCTTCGGCAGCCGCAACTGCGGCAGGAGGTGCCTCCCCTGCTAAAGCCGCTGGCGATGGTGCTGGAGAAGGGATCTACCTCATTTCCCTCTTTTGACTCATTAAATTCCGTTGCATCCCAGCCCACTCTCTCTGTCGTCCTTTCCGCTGCAGGTGCTCTCCCAAGATGGCCAGGGAGGCAGATGTTGCTCAGGGGCTGATTTTGGGAGGGGGTTTTTGGGGAGGGCTGTGCACTGATCGTCAAGACAGGCTTGCACTGAGTATGCTTGGTCGTGTGATCCTCTAGTTTCTAAATTGGTCTGCCTTTTCCGGACCGGATAGAATTACCCTACGTTTGACTACCAACCACTTGGCTGTGCACACCTTTTCTTTTTCCTTGGACAGCTCAACATTGTGATGCCAGTAGTCAGGAGGGAGTGTGGCATTGACAAGACATAGGCACTCCTAGCTTCCCCGGAGACGCCAGGAGAACCCATCCTAAGCACAGCATTCTCAAAGGGAGCGACACAGTGCAGTGGGCTGCCTTATCCTAGAACCATATCGTCATACAGTCGTAGAATGACGTTGGTTGCAAGAGACCTTTAACGATCGTCCAGTATAATCCCCCTGCCATGGGCGGGGACATCTGTCGCTACATCACATTACTCAAAGTTCCATCCCACCTAAACTTGAATACTTCCAGTGGTGGGAGATCCCATCCTTCTCTGGGAAACCTTTGCCAGTCTCTCACCACCTTTGTTGTAATAATTTTCTTCCTGATGGCCAATCCACCTCTGCCCGATTTCAGTTTAAAGTTGCTGCCCCTTGTCCTATCCTGACAGGCCTTGATAAAAAGTCTCCCTCCGACTTTTTATATTGGAAGGCTGCAACACTATCCCTGCGGAACCTTCTCTTCTCCAGGCAGAACAACCCCAACCCCCTCAGCCTTTCTTCACAGGAGAGCTCTTGCATCCCTCTGACCCTTTTGGTAGCCCTTCTCTGGACCTGCTCCAACAGGTCCATGTCTTTTTTGCACTGGGGACCCCAGGCTGGATGCACTACTCCAGGTGGGGTCTAACGAGAGCGGACCTGAGGCAGAGCATCGCCTCCCTTGGCCTGCCTGCCATGCTTCTTTTTGTGCAGCCCAGGACACAACTGGCTTTCTGGGCTGCAAGCGCACAGTGCTGGCTCATGTCCAACTTTCAACCTCCAGTAGCCCCAATTCTTTCTCTGCAAGCCTGCTCTCAACCATTTATCCCCCAGTCAGTATTGATATTGCCCCAAGCCACGTGCCAGATCTTGCGCTTGGCCTTGGTGAAGGTGCTGAGTTTCACATGGGACCATTCCTCCTCATGCCTGTCAAGATCCCTCTGGACACCATCCCTTCCCTCAAGTGAATCAGGTGCATCCTTCAGTTTGATGTCATGCACAAACTTGCTGAGGGGGCGCTCAACCCCACTACCTATGTTGTCGATGAAGATATGAAATAGTATTGGTCCCACTACGGGCCCCTGAAGGACGCAACTCGTCACTGGTTTCCAATTGCACATTGAGCTGTTGACTATAACTCCACGGATGCAGTCCAAGTGCCCTTGGGGGGCACTCTCAGTTGCAGGTGAGGAAGGCATCTCTGACTCCACCAGAGCCCCTGGCCATCAGGCCCAGCTTTGCTGAGCCTCTGCCCGGACGTGCCCTCTTGGCCTCGCTGCACGTGCTGCGGAAGGGGCACATGGGCACTGCTGACCTTGGTTGGTTGGCTGGTTGGTTGGCTGGTTGGTTGGTTGGTTGGTTGGCGAGGAGCCTGGGCTGTGGAAGGCCCTGGGAGGGCAGCAGCTGCACAAGATATTGGGGAGTGGACAAGAGGGGAGAGGAATAGAGGGGAGAGGATTGGCAGCAAGTTCTTTTGCCCTGGCTGTCACTGTTCCGCGGGAGGAGACACGAGCAGAAAACGGCCCCAGAGGACAGCAGGAGAGGCAACGGGGGAACCAGGCTGTACCAAAGGTCGTTTTCTTCACAGCAGCCCACATGGTGATGCGCTTTACATGCGTGGCAAAACCGGTGCAGATAACACACCACAGCTTCAGCTGCTGCCGCGCAGCGCTTGCACAGCATCAAAACCATCTCTCTTTCTCACTCTGCTCCCCCCGCAGTGGAGTCTAGCGGTGGGCAAGCTGCTGGGAGGGGACACAGCCAGGATGGGGGACCTGAATTGACCAAAGGACTAGTCCATGTCATGTTAACATCATGCTCAGCAATCAAAGTGTGGGCAGTGTTTCCAAAGTAGCTCTTCTTCGGAGACCGGCTGGGCATCGATGCGCTGGTGCTTCGTGGTGGGTGATTGCTTTTGCATGAGCTCTTTTTTTCCCTTTTGCCCCTTCCCTCCTTAGACTGTGCTGATCTCGACCCCAGGCTATTTTGCTGTCTTGCTCTTCCAATTCTCCCCCATCCCACTGGGACAGCAGAGCGAGCGAGAAGGGCCAGTGGGTGTTAAGTTCCGTCTGGGGTCGACACCACTCACGCCCACAGGCAGCGCACGTGCCCCTTGCCCTGCTCCGGCCCCGTCTGTGCCCAGGGCTTCCTGGGAAAGTGACTGGAGAGAGGGAGGCGGAGGGTATGGGCTGAGTGTCTCAAAGCGCAAGGTGACACATGTCCACCCAGAGCAACTTGTCTCTGCCTGCCTGTCTTGGGAGAGCATCTGCAGGGGAAAGGATGGCACAGAGGCGTGGGCTGGGATGCAGGAGAACTTTAATGAGTCAAAAGAGGTCGCTCTGAGGGGAGGTCCTGGTTCACGGAGCACAGGGGTAGAAAAGAGTCTGTGCCCCATTGCTGTGGCAGAGATCCCACCAGGTGTCCATGTGCATGGCCCACAGAGGCGGCAACGGGGCCAGCAGGTCCTCCCTAGGCTGGCTTTGTGGGGCTCACAGAGCAGAGGAGCACAAGAGAACAGGAACACGGGGGGTAAAGGAGAGAGCGGAAGAGGGGAAAGGCAGGCATGGGCCGTGCTTTGCGAGAGCCCAGGCTGGCCCCGTCCTTCTGCAAGGGGTACTGCGGTTGCTCAGCCCCTCTGGAAGCATCAGCACCATGCTCCCTCGCCAGTCCGGTACCATCCTGTGGTTCCCTGGGGGCCTTCTCCAGCACCATCGCCAGCGGCTTTAGCAGGGGAGGCACCTCCTGCCGCAGTTGCGGCTGCCGAAGCCGGAGAGGCCGAAGCCGGAGAGGCCAAAGCCCCCGGAGGAGATGGGCACTCCCTCAGAGCTGAGGATGCTGCCAACGGCAGCGGAGGTGGAGGATCCCACGGCGGTGCTCTGCGGGAAGGAGCTGAGGATGGGTCCGGGCAGGGTCACCACCACGGGGGAGGGCTGGATGACGACGGTGGAGTCCTGGCACTGCCTGACGCAGGGCTCGTTGCAGCTGTTGGCCAGCGGGGTCGGGCCGCAGGGCTGGCAGGGCAGGCACTGGTTGTAGCAGGACATGTCTCAAAGGTGGAGGTGAACCTGGGAGAGAGGACAGGGGGAAGCTGAGCACGATATGTGAGTGCGGAGAAGTCTGTCACCCCAGCATGAGTTTAGACGAGACATGGAGGTGTTTCAGGGAGTGCCTGAAGGAAGGTTTCTCCTTCCCTTAAGCTCAGAGGAACCCTGTCAAGAGCAACAAAGCCCAGGGAGTGTCCTGGCCAGCCAACAGCTCAACTCAACCAAGCCCCAAACTATCCCCGTGCCACAACTTCCGACCCCTTCCGCCTCCCATGACAAGTAACCCCATGACGCGGTGTAGAACAAAGGGGCGAGCATGCAAAGAAGGATAAGGGGGAGGAGAAAGGCCTTCAGACTCACCTTCTTCCCAAGGAGATGGAGGCAAGAGGACTGGATGAGAGAGTGAGGAGAAGGACCCGCTTTTATACGGCTCCTGTACCGCCCCAGGCGTACAGTCACTGCACGCGGTCAGTAATTTTCCAACAGACTCACCTCCAAAGCAAAATATCCTCCCTAATGGCACAGGTTGTGTTTTGGTTTCCATCAACACTGCCATTTCATTTCCTCATTTCTGACAGGCTTCAGCTGTCGTGGACGCTCCTTTCATGCGCTGGGATTCCAGTCTCAAGGATATTCCAGTCAGGGTTGTGTCACTGCCGGCAGAAGATACCTGCCAAGTGTAGGAGGGATCCCGTGCAGGCAGGAGATTCTGGCTTGGGGCAGCGAAGTGCGATCATCTGCAACCGCCTTTGCAGGAAGAAGCCCAGCTCTGCCCTGCGCTGCACACATCAGGGGAGCACCCAAAGGCTCCTCTTCCTTTAAGGACGTGCCACTTGTTTCTCTGTCCTCCCGCTCTCTCAGCTCACTCTATCAGTCACGAGCTGTGGCATCTCCAGGCAGCCAGGCTGTGCCCATGGTTTCATCTGTCTTCCTCTTGGGGAAGGATCAGGTCTGGAAAATATTGAAACCGATTGGGCTGACATGAGTGATACCTGCACCTGATACCATGCACCTGAGGGAACTGGTTGGTGTCACTACAAGGGTGCTCTCAACTCCCTTTGAAAGCCCCAGCAGTTCAGGGAATGCTTCTGAGGACTGGAAGAAAGCCAACGGGCCTCCTGCCTTCAGGAAGGGCACGAAGGAGGTGCCAGGGAACGACAGGCCGGTCAGCCTCACCTCAGTCCCTGCAAAGGCGATGGAGCAAATCATCCCGGAAGCCCCTGCCGACAATGAAAGGATCGGAAGGTGACTGTGAGTGGCCAGCATGGATTTATGGAGGGCAAAGCAGGCCTGACCAACCTCACGGCCTTCTTTGACGACGAGTGTGGTGCCGGTGGGTGAGGGAAGTGCAGCAGAAGCTGTTAATCTCATGTAACCGAGGCTTTTGATGCTGTCTCCTGTGACAATCCTTGCAGACCGGCCGACAAAATACAGGCTAGGGAAGAGGGCGGTGCAGGGGAGTGAAATCTGCCATGGCTGCTGGTCTCCAAGGGTTGTGCTGAGTGGAACAAAGTCCAGCTGGCAGCCACTCTCTCCTGGCGCACGGCAGGGGTCCCGGCTGGGGCCAGGAGTGTTTAACCCCCTTATGCAACGTCCTGCAGTGGGGGAGGAAGAACCTCCTGCACCTCTACAGGCTGGGGCCGATGCGCTTCCAAACAGCTTTGCGGCAGAGGACGTGGGTCCTGGTGGACACCACGAGGCAGCCTGTCCCCTTGTGGAAAGGGTGTTCCACACCATCCTGGGCTACACTAGGAAGGGGCTTTCTATCAGATGGTGGACGGTGATCCCTCTTCTCTGCTCAACACTGCTGAGACAACAGCTGCCGCAAACAGTGAGTCCCCACTACGAGAGAGTCATGGCCATACCGGAGCGAGTCCAACAAAGGTCCATGGAGCCCGTGAAGCAAGTGGAGCCCCTGAGGCAGGAGGGGATGCAAGAAGTGGGGTTGTTCAACGTGGAGAAGAGAAGGCCGCAGGGCACGCTTCCTAGCAATGGGTAAAAGAGCGGATGGCAGGGACTCAAGAACACAGGGTCAGACTGTCCCAAGTCCTACCCAGCGAAGGGACAAGAGGTAATAGGCACATATTGAAATATGGGAAATTCCACAAAAACGTAAGAAAAGACTTTGTTCGTGCGAGGGTGGTCAAGCAATGGCTGGGGTTGCCCGGACAAGTCGCGGCTTCTCCATCCTTGCAGGCAGTCAGAGCTTGGCAGGACTTGGACCTGGGCTTCCCCCAAAGGCTGACTCTGCTAGGCAATCTGCAGAGGGGTCCCTTCCACCCTCAGGGATCCTGGGATTCTGCTTTGGGCAAAAGGCGGGGGCTGCACAGCTGTGGCTAAGAAGGAAGAATTGTTTGGGAACACTGGAATCAAGGGCAGCCATGGCTCTCACGCCTGAGAAACTGAGAGAGATGAAGACCTGACGGCAGGGAGGAAAGGCAGTAGCAGTGCACAGCCCCTGGACTTCAGGCAGCTGGTGTGTAGGATGCCATGGAGGCAGCAGGGAAGAGCTCAGAAAAGCTGGCAGCGCCTTTGTCAGCTCATTGTCCAAGAGCAGGAAGGGTCCAGCCCAATACTCAGGAAAACAAGGAGAAGTCTCAACAGACTGGCTTTGGCTAAGCGGAGTACTCAAGGCGGAGCACCAGCGTCAAAAGGCAGCATCCCCGAGGCAGAAGGAGGGACAAGGTGCAAAGGAGGAAAACATTTAGAAACATTTCCTCGGCACGTTGCGATGCTGTTAGGAAAGTCAAAGCTCAGCTTGCGTTGAATCTTGCAAGGGGCATCAAGAGCAACAGGCAGGAATCAACAAGAGCAACATCCACCCCTGGGCGGGGGGAGCCCTCCCAGCAGTGGGTGGGCATCAAATCAAGGACTGCCTGAGAAAAGTCAGCCTGTACAAGCCAGCTGATGCACTCCTGATTAGGAATGCTGTACGTGTAGGTGTACATGAGGCCCAAAGGACTCCTCAGCTTGGAGCTCAACCCAGCACCATTGGGGAGGCAAGGAAACATCCCCCAAGTGCCCTACAAGTGCGGACTGGCAGGGCTCTGCAGTGCCACGTGCCCGAGGATGCTCAGGGAGGGGATGTGCTCAGAAGGGCCCTGCGTACAAAACCAGCTCTAAGACTCCTTCAAAGAGGCAAGGCACTTCCCTGCCCTGCAGACATGGAGGCAGCTTGGATGTATCCCAGGAGGGCAATTGAACGCCTTCAGTAGGCAAGCTTCCTGGGATAGACTCTCCCTACCCATGGCGAGTCACACTCTAATTTTGGATTGTCCGTGTGTCAGCCTTTTGGCGTGAGGCCAAGCCAGGAGTGCGTGTTGTCTGCAAGCCCGTGACCCACACAGGGCTGAATTCCCCTGTGGCCAGGGCAGCTCCATCCCTGCCCAGGGAAAACCAGCCCCGAGCACTGGGCCGTACCCAAGTACACAGCTCCAGGCCAGGCCATTGTGCGTCCTGCAGGTCAGGGATCCAAGCCTTTGACCAAAGCACATGGTGTGGTGTGAGGAGACTGGTAGCAATAAGGTGCCGTCCCGAGACTCAACGCATCCCTCATGTTGTGAGGCAGGACCGAACTCCGCATGGCTTGTCGAGGAATTATGAGCTTTGGGATGGCATTTTCCTTCCGCTAGTGTGCTGGCGGCATTGGTAAGGGACCCCCAGAGACAGCCATGAGAGGGGACGGACTTTATCAAAGAAACCACCAAATGTCTCCCCAGAAGAAGAAGAAGAAGAAGGAGGAGGAGGAGGAGGAGGAGGAGGAGGAGGAGGAGGAGGAGGAGGAGGAGGAGGAGGAGGAGGAGGAGGAGGAGGAGGAGGAGGAGGAGAGGAAGAGAAGGAGGAGGAGGAGGAGGAGGAGGAGGAGATTTCCTTGGGCAATGGCGTTTCAAACCAGCACCACAGCCCACCTGCCTTTGGAGGCCGTGGCCACTAACTGATGGCGCGAGCAGGGAGGCAGGCAGGGAGGGAGAAGGATGCGGCATGTCCTCAGTCACAGGAGCCTTTGGGCCCCCAGGAGAGGACTGCATTGGTGGGAAGACATGTGCGCCTTCCTGCACAGAGGGTTGTAAAGAGCCTCACCACATTTATTTCCCCTCACCTATGTCCTTTGTCTGCACATACCCCTCCAGCACTTGCAGGCACATCTTCTGCCTGCACTGGTATCATCCTGCCCGGGAATTTCTTGGGCCTCTCATCCCAATACTTCAAAAGAGCCTCCGTGGCCTAATGGTCATGTCAGAAATGAGGAAATGAAACGACCGCATTGACGGAAACCAAAACACAACCTGTGCCATTAGGGAGGATGTTTTGCTGTGGAGGTGAAGTCTGTTGGAAAATTACTGACCGCGTGCAGTGACTATGCGCCCGGGGCGGTGCAGGAGCAGTATAAAAGTGGGTCCTTCTCCTCACTCTCTCATCCACTCCTCTCGCCTCCACCTCCTTGGGAACAAGGTGACTCTGAAGCTCTTTCTTGTCTTCCTCAGCCGCCTCCTCCTCTTTCTCCTCTTCCTTTTCCTCCTCCTGTTTTGGGATTTCTCTGCCCATACCTGCCTCTTTGTGCAATGCTGGGTCTCGAAGCTGCTTTACTTGGGAGAGGGAAGGAAGCGGTATGTTTGGCATGGAGCGAGGTTATGGATTTGCTGAGATGTCTCCTGAGCTATGGGCTAGGTGGGGAGCTCCCTGGGCTTCGCTGCACTTGGCAGGGCTCTTTTGGGCTGAGGGTAAGGATGTCCGGAGGTGGTGGGGTGACAGGCTGCTCTTCAACCACCTGTTTTTCCCTGTCCTCTCTCCCAGGTTCACCTCCACCTCTGAGACATGTCCTGCTACAACCAGTGCCTGCCCTGCCAGCCCTGCGGCCCGACCCCGCTGGCCAACAGCTGCAACGAGCCCTGCGTCAGGCAGTGCCAGGACTCCACCGTCGTCATCCAGCCCTCCCCCGTGGTGGTGACCCTGCCCGGCCCCATCCTCAGCTCCTTCCCGCAGAGCACCGCCGTGGGATCCTCCACCTCCGCTGCCGTTGGCAGCATCCTCAGCTCTGAGGGAGTGCCCATCTCCTCCGGGGGCTTTGGCCTCTCCGGCTTCGGCCTCTCCGGCTTCGGCAGCCGCAACTGCGGCAGGAGGTGCCTCCCCTGCTAAAGCCGCTGGCGATGGTGCTGGAGAAGGGATCTACCTCATTTCCCTCTTTTGACTCATTAAATTCCGTTGCATCCCAGCCCACTCTCTCTGTCGTCCTTTCCGCTGCAGGTGCTCTCCCAAGATGGCCAGGGAGGCAGATGTTGCTCAGGGGCTGATTTTGGGAGGGGGTTTTTGGGGAGGGCTGTGCACTGATCGTCAAGACAGGCTTGCACTGAGTATGCTTGGTCGTGTGATCCTCTAGTTTCTAAATTGGTCTGCCTTTTCCGGACCGGATAGAATTACCCTACGTTTGACTACCAACCACTTGGCTGTGCACACCTTTTCTTTTTCCTTGGACAGCTCAACATTGTGATGCCAGTAGTCAGGAGGGAGTGTGGCATTGACAAGACATAGGCACTCCTAGCTTCCCCGGAGACGCCAGGAGAACCCATCCTAAGCACAGCATTCTCAAAGGGAGCGACACAGTGCAGTGGGCTGCCTTATCCTAGAACCATATCGTCATACAGTCGTAGAATGACGTTGGTTGCAAGAGACCTTTAACGATCGTCCAGTATAATCCCCCTGCCATGGGCGGGGACATCTGTCGCTACATCACATTACTCAAAGTTCCATCCCACCTAAACTTGAATACTTCCAGTGGTGGGAGATCCCATCCTTCTCTGGGAAACCTTTGCCAGTCTCTCACCACCTTTGTTGTAATAATTTTCTTCCTGATGGCCAATCCACCTCTGCCCGATTTCAGTTTAAAGTTGCTGCCCCTTGTCCTATCCTGACAGGCCTTGATAAAAAGTCTCCCTCCGACTTTTTATATTGGAAGGCTGCAACACTATCCCTGCGGAACCTTCTCTTCTCCAGGCAGAACAACCCCAACCCCCTCAGCCTTTCTTCACAGGAGAGCTCTTGCATCCCTCTGACCCTTTTGGTAGCCCTTCTCTGGACCTGCTCCAACAGGTCCATGTCTTTTTTGCACTGGGGACCCCAGGCTGGATGCACTACTCCAGGTGGGGTCTAACGAGAGCGGACCTGAGGCAGAGCATCGCCTCCCTTGGCCTGCCTGCCATGCTTCTTTTTGTGCAGCCCAGGACACAACTGGCTTTCTGGGCTGCAAGCGCACAGTGCTGGCTCATGTCCAACTTTCAACCTCCAGTAGCCCCAATTCTTTCTCTGCAAGCCTGCTCTCAACCATTTATCCCCCAGTCAGTATTGATATTGCCCCAAGCCACGTGCCAGATCTTGCGCTTGGCCTTGGTGAAGGTGCTGAGTTTCACATGGGACCATTCCTCCTCATGCCTGTCAAGATCCCTCTGGACACCATCCCTTCCCTCAAGTGAATCAGGTGCATCCTTCAGTTTGATGTCATGCACAAACTTGCTGAGGGGGCGCTCAACCCCACTACCTATGTTGTCGATGAAGATATGAAATAGTATTGGTCCCACTACGGGCCCCTGAAGGACGCAACTCGTCACTGGTTTCCAATTGCACATTGAGCTGTTGACTATAACTCCACGGATGCAGTCCAAGTGCCCTTGGGGGGCACTCTCAGTTGCAGGTGAGGAAGGCATCTCTGACTCCACCAGAGCCCCTGGCCATCAGGCCCAGCTTTGCTGAGCCTCTGCCCGGACGTGCCCTCTTGGCCTCGCTGCACGTGCTGCGGAAGGGGCACATGGGCACTGCTGACCTTGGTTGGTTGGCTGGTTGGTTGGCTGGTTGGTTGGTTGGTTGGTTGAGGAGCCTGGGCTGTGGAAGGCCCTGGGAGGGCAGCAGCTGCACAAGATATTGGGGAGTGGACAAGAGGGGAGAGGAATAGAGGGGAGAGGATTGGCAGCAAGTTCTTTTGCCCTGGCTGTCACTGTTCCGCGGGAGGAGACACGAGCAGAAAACGGCCCCAGAGGACAGCAGGAGAGGCAACGGGGGAACCAGGCTGTACCAAAGGTCGTTTTCTTCACAGCAGCCCACATGGTGATGCGCTTTACATGCGTGGCAAAACCGGTGCAGATAACACACCACAGCTTCAGCTGCTGCCGCGCAGCGCTTGCACAGCATCAAAACCATCTCTCTTTCTCACTCTGCTCCCCCCGCAGTGGAGTCTAGCGGTGGGCAAGCTGCTGGGAGGGGACACAGCCAGGATGGGGGACCTGAATTGACCAAAGGACTAGTCCATGTCATGTTAACATCATGCTCAGCAATCAAAGTGTGGGCAGTGTTTCCAAAGTAGCTCTTCTTCGGAGACCGGCTGGGCATCGATGCGCTGGTGCTTCGTGGTGGGTGATTGCTTTTGCATGAGCTCTTTTTTTCCCTTTTGCCCCTTCCCTCCTTAGACTGTGCTGATCTCGACCCCAGGCTATTTTGCTGTCTTGCTCTTCCAATTCTCCCCCATCCCACTGGGACAGCAGAGCGAGCGAGAAGGGCCAGTGGGTGTTAAGTTCCGTCTGGGGTCGACACCACTCACGCCCACAGGCAGCGCACGTGCCCCTTGCCCTGCTCCGGCCCCGTCTGTGCCCAGGGCTTCCTGGGAAAGTGACTGGAGAGAGGGAGGCGGAGGGTATGGGCTGAGTGTCTCAAAGCGCAAGGTGACACATGTCCACCCAGAGCAACTTGTCTCTGCCTGCCTGTCTTGGGAGAGCATCTGCAGGGGAAAGGATGGCACAGAGGCGTGGGCTGGGATGCAGGAGAACTTTAATGAGTCAAAAGAGGTCGCTCTGAGGGGAGGTCCTGGTTCACGGAGCACAGGGGTAGAAAAGAGTCTGTGCCCCATTGCTGTGGCAGAGATCCCACCAGGTGTCCATGTGCATGGCCCACAGAGGCGGCAACGGGGCCAGCAGGTCCTCCCTAGGCTGGCTTTGTGGGGCTCACAGAGCAGAGGAGCACAAGAGAACAGGAACACGGGGGGTAAAGGAGAGAGCGGAAGAGGGGAAAGGCAGGCATGGGCCGTGCTTTGCGAGAGCCCAGGCTGGCCCCGTCCTTCTGCAAGGGGTACTGCGGTTGCTCAGCCCCTCTGGAAGCATCAGCACCATGCTCCCTCGCCAGTCCGGTACCATCCTGTGGTTCCCTGGGGGCCTTCTCCAGCACCATCGCCAGCGGCTTTAGCAGGGGAGGCACCTCCTGCCGCAGTTGCGGCTGCCGAAGCCGGAGAGGCCGAAGCCGGAGAGGCCAAAGCCCCCGGAGGAGATGGGCACTCCCTCAGAGCTGAGGATGCTGCCAACGGCAGCGGAGGTGGAGGATCCCACGGCGGTGCTCTGCGGGAAGGAGCTGAGGATGGGGCCGGGCAGGGTCACCACCACGGGGGAGGGCTGGATGACGACGGTGGAGTCCTGGCACTGCCTGACGCAGGGCTCGTTGCAGCTGTTGGCCAGCGGGGTCGGGCCGCAGGGCTGGCAGGGCAGGCACTGGTTGTAGCAGGACATGTCTCAAAGGTGGAGGTGAACCTGGGAGAGAGGACAGGGGGAAGCTGAGCACGATATGTGAGTGCGGAGAAGTCTGTCACCCCAGCATGAGTTTAGACGAGACATGGAGGTGTTTCAGGGAGTGCCTGAAGGAAGGTTTCTCCTTCCCTTAAGCTCAGAGGAACCCTGTCAAGAGCAACAAAGCCCAGGGAGTGTCCTGGCCAGCCAACAGCTCAACTCAACCAAGCCCCAAACTATCCCCGTGCCACAACTTCCGACCCCTTCCGCCTCCCATGACAAGTAACCCCATGACGCGGTGTAGAACAAAGGGGCGAGCATGCAAAGAAGGATAAGGGGGAGGAGAAAGGCCTTCAGACTCACCTTCTTCCCAAGGAGATGGAGGCAAGAGGACTGGATGAGAGAGTGAGGAGAAGGACCCGCTTTTATACGGCTCCTGTACCGCCCCAGGCGTACAGTCACTGCACGCGGTCAGTAATTTTCCAACAGACTCACCTCCAAAGCAAAATATCCTCCCTAATGGCACAGGTTGTGTTTTGGTTTCCATCAACACTGCCATTTCATTTCCTCATTTCTGACAGGCTTCAGCTGTCGTGGACGCTCCTTTCATGCGCTGGGATTCCAGTCTCAAGGATATTCCAGTCAGGGTTGTGTCACTGCCGGCAGAAGATACCTGCCAAGTGTAGGAGGGATCCCGTGCAGGCAGGAGATTCTGGCTTGGGGCAGCGAAGTGCGATCATCTGCAACCGCCTTTGCAGGAAGAAGCCCAGCTCTGCCCTGCGCTGCACACATCAGGGGAGCACCCAAAGGCTCCTCTTCCTTTAAGGACGTGCCACTTGTTTCTCTGTCCTCCCGCTCTCTCAGCTCACTCTATCAGTCACGAGCTGTGGCATCTCCAGGCAGCCAGGCTGTGCCCATGGTTTCATCTGTCTTCCTCTTGGGGAAGGATCAGGTCTGGAAAATATTGAAACCGATTGGGCTGACATGAGTGATACCTGCACCTGATACCATGCACCTGAGGGAACTGGTTGGTGTCACTACAAGGGTGCTCTCAACTCCCTTTGAAAGCCCCAGCAGTTCAGGGAATGCTTCTGAGGACTGGAAGAAAGCCAACGGGCCTCCTGCCTTCAGGAAGGGCACGAAGGAGGTGCCAGGGAACGACAGGCCGGTCAGCCTCACCTCAGTCCCTGCAAAGGCGATGGAGCAAATCATCCCGGAAGCCCCTGCCGACAATGAAAGGATCGGAAGGTGACTGTGAGTGGCCAGCATGGATTTATGGAGGGCAAAGCAGGCCTGACCAACCTCACGGCCTTCTTTGACGACGAGTGTGGTGCCGGTGGGTGAGGGAAGTGCAGCAGAAGCTGTTAATCTCATGTAACCGAGGCTTTTGATGCTGTCTCCTGTGACAATCCTTGCAGACCGGCCGACAAAATACAGGCTAGGGAAGAGGGCGGTGCAGGGGAGTGAAATCTGCCATGGCTGCTGGTCTCCAAGGGTTGTGCTGAGTGGAACAAAGTCCAGCTGGCAGCCACTCTCTCCTGGCGCACGGCAGGGGTCCCGGCTGGGGCCAGGAGTGTTTAACCCCCTTATGCAACGTCCTGCAGTGGGGGAGGAAGAACCTCCTGCACCTCTACAGGCTGGGGCCGATGCGCTTCCAAACAGCTTTGCGGCAGAGGACGTGGGTCCTGGTGGACACCACGAGGCAGCCTGTCCCCTTGTGGAAAGGGTGTTCCACACCATCCTGGGCTACACTAGGAAGGGGCTTTCTATCAGATGGTGGACGGTGATCCCTCTTCTCTGCTCAACACTGCTGAGACAACAGCTGCCGCAAACAGTGAGTCCCCACTACGAGAGAGTCATGGCCATACCGGAGCGAGTCCAACAAAGGTCCATGGAGCCCGTGAAGCAAGTGGAGCCCCTGAGGCAGGAGGGGATGCAAGAAGTGGGGTTGTTCAACGTGGAGAAGAGAAGGCCGCAGGGCACGCTTCCTAGCAATGGGTAAAAGAGCGGATGGCAGGGACTCAAGAACACAGGGTCAGACTGTCCCAAGTCCTACCCAGCGAAGGGACAAGAGGTAATAGGCACATATTGAAATATGGGAAATTCCACAAAAACGTAAGAAAAGACTTTGTTCGTGCGAGGGTGGTCAAGCAATGGCTGGGGTTGCCCGGACAAGTCGCGGCTTCTCCATCCTTGCAGGCAGTCAGAGCTTGGCAGGACTTGGACCTGGGCTTCCTCCAAAGGCTGACTCTGCTAGGCAATCTGCAGAGGGGTCCCTTCCACCCTCAGGGATCCTGGGATTCTGCTTTGGGCAAAAGGCGGGGGCTGCACAGCTGTGGCTAAGAAGGAAGAATTGTTTGGGAACACTGGAATCAAGGGCAGCCGTGGCTCTCACGCCTGAGAAACTGAGAGAGATGAAGACCTGACGGCAGGGAGGAAAGGCAGTAGCAGTGCACAGCCCCTGGACTTCAGGCAGCTGGTGTGTAGGATGCCATGGAGGCAGCAGGGAAGAGCTCAGAAAAGCTGGCAGCGCCTTTGTCAGCTCATTGTCCAAGAGCAGGAAGGGTCCAGCCCAATACTCAGGAAAACAAGGAGAAGTCTCAACAGACTGGCTTTGGCTAAGCGGAGTACTCAAGGCGGAGCACCAGCGTCAAAAGGCAGCATCCCCGAGGCAGAAGGAGGGACAAGGTGCAAAGGAGGAAAACATTTAGAAACATTTCCTCGGCACGTTGCGATGCTGTTAGGAAAGTCAAAGCTCAGCTTGCGTTGAATCTTGCAAGGGGCATCAAGAGCAACAGGCAGGAATCAACAAGAGCAACATCCACCCCTGGGCGGGGGGAGCCCTCCCAGCAGTGGGTGGGCATCAAATCAAGGACTGCCTGAGAAAAGTCAGCCTGTACAAGCCAGCTGATGCACTCCTGATTAGGAATGCTGTACGTGTAGGTGTACATGAGGCCCAAAGGACTCCTCAGCTTGGAGCTCAACCCAGCACCATTGGGGAGGCAAGGAAACATCCCCCAAGTGCCCTACAAGTGCGGACTGGCAGGGCTCTGCAGTGCCACGTGCCCGAGGATGCTCAGGGAGGGGATGTGCTCAGAAGGGCCCTGCGTACAAAACCAGCTCTAAGACTCCTTCAAAGAGGCAAGGCACTTCCCTGCCCTGCAGACATGGAGGCAGCTTGGATGTGTCCCAGGAGGGCAAGGGAACGCCTTCAGTAGGCAAGCTTCCTGGGATAGACTCTCCCTACCCATGGCGAGTCACACTCTAATTTTGGATTGTCCGTGTGTCAGCCTTTTGGCGTGAGGCCAAGCCAGGAGTGCGTGTTGTCTGCAAGCCCGTGACCCACACAGGGCTGAATTCCCCTGTGGCCAGGGCAGCTCCATCCCTGCCCAGGGAAAACCAGCCCCGAGCACTGGGCCGTACCCAAGTACACAGCTCCAGGCCAGGCCATTGTGCGTCCTGCAGGTCAGGGATCCAAGCCTTTGACCAAAGCACATGGTGTGGTGTGAGGAGACTGGTAGCAATAAGGTGCCGTCCCGAGACTCAACGCATCCCTCATGTTGTGAGGCAGGACCGAACTCCGCATGGCTTGTCGAGGAATTATGAGCTTTGGGATGGCATTTTCCTTCCGCTAGTGTGCTGGCGGCATTGGTAAGGGACCCCCAGAGACAGCCATGAGAGGGGACGGACTTTATCAAAGAAACCACCAAATGTCTCCCCAGAAGAAGAAGAAGAAGAAGAAGAAGAAGAAGAAGAAGAAGAAGAAGAGGAGGAGGAGCAGGAGGAGGAGGAGGAGGAGGAGGAGGAGGAGGAGGAGGAGGAGGAGGAGGAGGAGGAGGAGGAGGAGGAGGAGGAGGAGGAGAAGTAGATTTCCTTGGGCAATGGCGTTTCAAACCAGCACCACAGCCCACCTGCCTTTGGAGGCCGTGGCCACTAACTGATGGCGCGAGCAGGGAGGCAGGCAGGGAGGGAGAAGGATGCGGCATGTCCTCAGTCACAGGAGCCTTTGGGCCCCCAGGAGAGGACTGCATTGGTGGGAAGACATGTGCGCCTTCCTGCACAGAGGGTTGTAAAGAGCCTCACCACATTTATTTCCCCTCACCTATGTCCTTTGTCTGCACATACCCCTCCAGCACTTGCAGGCACATCTTCTGCCTGCACTGGTATCATCCTGCCCGGGAATTTCTTGGGCCTCTCATCCCAATACTTCAAAAGAGCCTCCGTGGCCTAATGGTCATGTCAGAAATGAGGAAATGAAACGACCGCATTGACGGAAACCAAAACACAACCTGTGCCATTAGGGAGGATGTTTTGCTGTGGAGGTGAAGTCTGTTGGAAAATTACTGACCGCGTGCAGTGACTATGCGCCCGGGGCGGTGCAGGAGCAGTATAAAAGTGGGTCCTTCTCCTCACTCTCTCATCCACTCCTCTCGCCTCCACCTCCTTGGGAACAAGGTGACTCTGAAGCTCTTTCTTGTCTTCCTCAGCCGCCTCCTCCTCTTTCTCCTCTTCCTTTTCCTCCTCCTGTTTTGGGATTTCTCTGCCCATACCTGCCTCTTTGTGCAATGCTGGGTCTCGAAGCTGCTTTACTTGGGAGAGGGAAGGAAGCGGTATGTTTGGCATGGAGCGAGGTTATGGATTTGCTGAGATGTCTCCTGAGCTATGGGCTAGGTGGGGAGCTCCCTGGGCTTCGCTGCACTTGGCAGGGCTCTTTTGGGCTGAGGGTAAGGATGTCCGGAGGTGGTGGGGTGACAGGCTGCTCTTCAACCACCTGTTTTTCCCTGTCCTCTCTCCCAGGTTCACCTCCACCTCTGAGACATGTCCTGCTACAACCAGTGCCTGCCCTGCCAGCCCTGCGGCCCGACCCCGCTGGCCAACAGCTGCAACGAGCCCTGCGTCAGGCAGTGCCAGGACTCCACCGTCGTCATCCAGCCCTCCCCCGTGGTGGTGACCCTGCCCGGCCCCATCCTCAGCTCCTTCCCGCAGAGCACCGCCGTGGGATCCTCCACCTCCGCTGCCGTTGGCAGCATCCTCAGCTCTGAGGGAGTGCCCATCTCCTCCGGGGGCTTTGGCCTCTCCGGCTTCGGCCTCTCCGGCTTCGGCAGCCGCAACTGCGGCAGGAGGTGCCTCCCCTGCTAAAGCCGCTGGCGATGGTGCTGGAGAAGGGATCTACCTCATTTCCCTCTTTTGACTCATTAAATTCCGTTGCATCCCAGCCCACTCTCTCTGTCGTCCTTTCCGCTGCAGGTGCTCTCCCAAGATGGCCAGGGAGGCAGATGTTGCTCAGGGGCTGATTTTGGGAGGGGGTTTTTGGGGAGGGCTGTGCACTGATCGTCAAGACAGGCTTGCACTGAGTATGCTTGGTCGTGTGATCCTCTAGTTTCTAAATTGGTCTGCCTTTTCCGGACCGGATAGAATTACCCTACGTTTGACTACCAACCACTTGGCTGTGCACACCTTTTCTTTTTCCTTGGACAGCTCAACATTGTGATGCCAGTAGTCAGGAGGGAGTGTGGCATTGACAAGACATAGGCACTCCTAGCTTCCCCGGAGACGCCAGGAGAACCCATCCTAAGCACAGCATTCTCAAAGGGAGCGACACAGTGCAGTGGGCTGCCTTATCCTAGAACCATATCGTCATACAGTCGTAGAATGACGCTGGTTGCAAGAGACCTTTAACGATCGTCCAGTATAATCCCCCTGCCATGGGCGGGGACATCTGTCGCTACATCACATTACTCAAAGTTCCATCCCACCTAAACTTGAATACTTCCAGTGGTGGGAGATCCCATCCTTCTCTGGGAAACCTTTGCCAGTCTCTCACCACCTTTGTTGTAATAATTTTCTTCCTGATGGCCAATCCACCTCTGCCCGATTTCAGTTTAAAGTTGCTGCCCCTTGTCCTATCCTGACAGGCCTTGATAAAAAGTCTCCCTCCGACTTTTTATATTGGAAGGCTGCAACACTATCCCTGCGGAACCTTCTCTTCTCCAGGCAGAACAACCCCAACCCCCTCAGCCTTTCTTCACAGGAGAGCTCTTGCATCCCTCTGACCCTTTTGGTAGCCCTTCTCTGGACCTGCTCCAACAGGTCCATGTCTTTTTTGCACTGGGGACCCCAGGCTGGATGCACTACTCCAGGTGGGGTCTAACGAGAGCGGACCTGAGGCAGAGCATCGCCTCCCTTGGCCTGCCTGCCATGCTTCTTTTTGTGCAGCCCAGGACACAACTGGCTTTCTGGGCTGCAAGCGCACAGTGCTGGCTCATGTCCAACTTTCAACCTCCAGTAGCCCCAATTCTTTCTCTGCAAGCCTGCTCTCAACCATTTATCCCCCAGTCAGTATTGATATTGCCCCAAGCCACGTGCCAGATCTTGCGCTTGGCCTTGGTGAAGGTGCTGAGTTTCACATGGGACCATTCCTCCTCATGCCTGTCAAGATCCCTCTGGACACCATCCCTTCCCTCAAGTGAATCAGGTGCATCCTTCAGTTTGATGTCATGCACAAACTTGCTGAGGGGGCGCTCAACCCCACTACCTATGTTGTCGATGAAGATATGAAATAGTATTGGTCCCACTACGGGCCCCTGAAGGACGCAACTCGTCACTGGTTTCCAATTGCACATTGAGCTGTTGACTATAACTCCACGGATGCAGTCCAAGTGCCCTTGGGGGGCACTCTCAGTTGCAGGTGAGGAAGGCATCTCTGACTCCACCAGAGCCCCTGGCCATCAGGCCCAGCTTTGCTGAGCCTCTGCCCGGACGTGCCCTCTTGGCCTCGCTGCACGTGCTGCGGAAGGGGCACATGGGCACTGCTGACCTTGGTTGGTTGGCTGGTTGGTTGGCTGGTTGGTTGGTTGGTTGGTTGAGGAGCCTGGGCTGTGGAAGGCCCTGGGAGGGCAGCAGCTGCACAAGATATTGGGGAGTGGACAAGAGGGGAGAGGAATAGAGGGGAGAGGATTGGCAGCAAGTTCTTTTGCCCTGGCTGTCACTGTTCCGCGGGAGGAGACACGAGCAGAAAACGGCCCCAGAGGACAGCAGGAGAGGCAACGGGGGAACCAGGCTGTACCAAAGGTCGTTTTCTTCACAGCAGCCCACATGGTGATGCGCTTTACATGCGTGGCAAAACCGGTGCAGATAACACACCACAGCTTCAGCTGCTGCCGCGCAGCGCTTGCACAGCATCAAAACCATCTCTCTTTCTCACTCTGCTCCCCCCGCAGTGGAGTCTAGCGGTGGGCAAGCTGCTGGGAGGGGACACAGCCAGGATGGGGGACCTGAATTGACCAAAGGACTAGTCCATGTCATGTTAACATCATGCTCAGCAATCAAAGTGTGGGCAGTGTTTCCAAAGTAGCTCTTCTTCGGAGACCGGCTGGGCATCGATGCGCTGGTGCTTCGTGGTGGGTGATTGCTTTTGCATGAGCTCTTTTTTTCCCTTTTGCCCCTTCCCTCCTTAGACTGTGCTGATCTCGACCCCAGGCTATTTTGCTGTCTTGCTCTTCCAATTCTCCCCCATCCCACTGGGACAGCAGAGCGAGCGAGAAGGGCCAGTGGGTGTTAAGTTCCGTCTGGGGTCGACACCACTCACGCCCACAGGCAGCGCACGTGCCCCTTGCCCTGCTCCGGCCCCGTCTGTGCCCAGGGCTTCCTGGGAAAGTGACTGGAGAGAGGGAGGCGGAGGGTATGGGCTGAGTGTCTCAAAGCGCAAGGTGACACATGTCCACCCAGAGCAACTTGTCTCTGCCTGCCTGTCTTGGGAGAGCATCTGCAGGGGAAAGGATGGCACAGAGGCGTGGGCTGGGATGCAGGAGAACTTTAATGAGTCAAAAGAGGTCGCTCTGAGGGGAGGTCCTGGTTCACGGAGCACAGGGGTAGAAAAGAGTCTGTGCCCCATTGCTGTGGCAGAGATCCCACCAGGTGTCCATGTGCATGGCCCACAGAGGCGGCAACGGGGCCAGCAGGTCCTCCCTAGGCTGGCTTTGTGGGGCTCACAGAGCAGAGGAGCACAAGAGAACAGGAACACGGGGGGTAAAGGAGAGAGCGGAAGAGGGGAAAGGCAGGCATGGGCCGTGCTTTGCGAGAGCCCAGGCTGGCCCCGTCCTTCTGCAAGGGGTACTGCGGTTGCTCAGCCCCTCTGGAAGCATCAGCACCATGCTCCCTCGCCAGTCCGGTACCATCCTGTGGTTCCCTGGGGGCCTTCTCCAGCACCATCGCCAGCGGCTTTAGCAGGGGAGGCACCTCCTGCCGCAGTTGCGGCTGCCGAAGCCGGAGAGGCCGAAGCCGGAGAGGCCAAAGCCCCCGGAGGAGATGGGCACTCCCTCAGAGCTGAGGATGCTGCCAACGGCAGCGGAGGTGGAGGATCCCACGGCGGTGCTCTGCGGGAAGGAGCTGAGGATGGGGCCGGGCAGGGTCACCACCACGGGGGAGGGCTGGATGACGACGGTGGAGTCCTGGCACTGCCTGACGCAGGGCTCGTTGCAGCTGTTGGCCAGCGGGGTCGGGCCGCAGGGCTGGCATGGCAGGCACTGGTTGTAGCAGGACATGTCTCAAAGGTGGAGGTGAACCTGGGAGAGAGGACAGGGGGAAGCTGAGCACGATATGTGAGTGCGGAGAAGTCTGTCACCCCAGCATGAGTTTAGACGAGACATGGAGGTGTTTCAGGGAGTGCCTGAAGGAAGGTTTCTCCTTCCCTTAAGCTCAGAGGAACCCTGTCAAGAGCAACAAAGCCCAGGGAGTGTCCTGGCCAGCCAACAGCTCAACTCAACCAAGCCCCAAACTATCCCCGTGCCACAACTTCCGACCCCTTCCGCCTCCCATGACAAGTAACCCCATGACGCGGTGTAGAACAAAGGGGCGAGCATGCAAAGAAGGATAAGGGGGAGGAGAAAGGCCTTCAGACTCACCTTCTTCCCAAGGAGATGGAGGCAAGAGGACTGGATGAGAGAGTGAGGAGAAGGACCCGCTTTTATACGGCTCCTGTACCGCCCCAGGCGTACAGTCACTGCACGCGGTCAGTAATTTTCCAACAGACTCACCTCCAAAGCAAAATATCCTCCCTAATGGCACAGGTTGTGTTTTGGTTTCCATCAACACTGCCATTTCATTTCCTCATTTCTGACAGGCTTCAGCTGTCGTGGACGCTCCTTTCATGCGCTGGGATTCCAGTCTCAAGGATATTCCAGTCAGGGTTGTGTCACTGCCGGCAGAAGATACCTGCCAAGTGTAGGAGGGATCCCGTGCAGGCAGGAGATTCTGGCTTGGGGCAGCGAAGTGCGATCATCTGCAACCGCCTTTGCAGGAAGAAGCCCAGCTCTGCCCTGCGCTGCACACATCAGGGGAGCACCCAAAGGCTCCTCTTCCTTTAAGGACGTGCCACTTGTTTCTCTGTCCTCCCGCTCTCTCAGCTCACTCTATCAGTCACGAGCTGTGGCATCTCCAGGCAGCCAGGCTGTGCCCATGGTTTCATCTGTCTTCCTCTTGGGGAAGGATCAGGTCTGGAAAATATTGAAACCGATTGGGCTGACATGAGTGATACCTGCACCTGATACCATGCACCTGAGGGAACTGGTTGGTGTCACTACAAGGGTGCTCTCAACTCCCTTTGAAAGCCCCAGCAGTTCAGGGAATGCTTCTGAGGACTGGAAGAAAGCCAACGGGCCTCCTGCCTTCAGGAAGGGCACGAAGGAGGTGCCAGGGAACGACAGGCCGGTCAGCCTCACCTCAGTCCCTGCAAAGGCGATGGAGCAAATCATCCCGGAAGCCCCTGCCGACAATGAAAGGATCGGAAGGTGACTGTGAGTGGCCAGCATGGATTTATGGAGGGCAAAGCAGGCCTGACCAACCTCACGGCCTTCTTTGACGACGAGTGTGGTGCCGGTGGGTGAGGGAAGTGCAGCAGAAGCTGTTAATCTCATGTAACCGAGGCTTTTGATGCTGTCTCCTGTGACAATCCTTGCAGACCGGCCGACAAAATACAGGCTAGGGAAGAGGGCGGTGCAGGGGAGTGAAATCTGCCATGGCTGCTGGTCTCCAAGGGTTGTGCTGAGTGGAACAAAGTCCAGCTGGCAGCCACTCTCTCCTGGCGCACGGCAGGGGTCCCGGCTGGGGCCAGGAGTGTTTAACCCCCTTATGCAACGTCCTGCAGTGGGGGAGGAAGAACCTCCTGCACCTCTACAGGCTGGGGCCGATGCGCTTCCAAACAGCTTTGCGGCAGAGGACGTGGGTCCTGGTGGACACCACGAGGCAGCCTGTCCCCTTGTGGAAAGGGTGTTCCACACCATCCTGGGCTACACTAGGAAGGGGCTTTCTATCAGATGGTGGACGGTGATCCCTCTTCTCTGCTCAACACTGCTGAGACAACAGCTGCCGCAAACAGTGAGTCCCCACTACGAGAGAGTCATGGCCATACCGGAGCGAGTCCAACAAAGGTCCATGGAGCCCGTGAAGCAAGTGGAGCCCCTGAGGCAGGAGGGGATGCAAGAAGTGGGGTTGTTCAACGTGGAGAAGAGAAGGCCGCAGGGCACGCTTCCTAGCAATGGGTAAAAGAGCGGATGGCAGGGACTCAAGAACACAGGGTCAGACTGTCCCAAGTCCTACCCAGCGAAGGGACAAGAGGTAATAGGCACATATTGAAATATGGGAAATTCCACAAAAACGTAAGAAAAGACTTTGTTCGTGCGAGGGTGGTCAAGCAATGGCTGGGGTTGCCCGGACAAGTCGCGGCTTCTCCATCCTTGCAGGCAGTCAGAGCTTGGCAGGACTTGGACCTGGGCTTCCTCCAAAGGCTGACTCTGCTAGGCAATCTGCAGAGGGGTCCCTTCCACCCTCAGGGATCCTGGGATTCTGCTTTGGGCAAAAGGCGGGGGCTGCACAGCTGTGGCTAAGAAGGAAGAATTGTTTGGGAACACTGGAATCAAGGGCAGCCGTGGCTCTCACGCCTGAGAAACTGAGAGAGATGAAGACCTGACGGCAGGGAGGAAAGGCAGTAGCAGTGCACAGCCCTGGACTTCAGGCAGCTGGTGTGTAGGATGCCATGGAGGCAGCAGGGAAGAGCTCAGAAAAGCTGGCAGCGCCTTTGTCAGCTCATTGTCCAAGAGCAGGAAGGGTCCAGCCCAATACTCAGGAAAACAAGGAGAAGTCTCAACAGACTGGCTTTGGCTAAGCGGAGTACTCAAGGCGGAGCACCAGCGTCAAAAGGCAGCATCCCCGAGGCAGAAGGAGGGACAAGGTGCAAAGGAGGAAAACATTTAGAAACATTTCCTCGGCACGTTGCGATGCTGTTAGGAAAGTCAAAGCTCAGCTTGCGTTGAATCTTGCAAGGGGCATCAAGAGCAACAGGCAGGAATCAACAAGAGCAACATCCACCCCTGGGCGGGGGGAGCCCTCCCAGCAGTGGGTGGGCATCAAATCAAGGACTGCCTGAGAAAAGTCAGCCTGTACAAGCCAGCTGATGCACTCCTGATTAGGAATGCTGTACGTGTAGGTGTACATGAGGCCCAAAGGACTCCTCAGCTTGGAGCTCAACCCAGCACCATTGGGGAGGCAAGGAAACATCCCCCAAGTGCCCTACAAGTGCGGACTGGCAGGGCTCTGCAGTGCCACGTGCCCGAGGATGCTCAGGGAGGGGATGTGCTCAGAAGGGCCCTGCGTACAAAACCAGCTCTAAGACTCCTTCAAAGAGGCAAGGCACTTCCCTGCCCTGCAGACATGGAGGCAGCTTGGATGTGTCCCAGGAGGGCAAGGGAACGCCTTCAGTAGGCAAGCTTCCTGGGATAGACTCTCCCTACCCATGGCGAGTCACACTCTAATTTTGGATTGTCCGTGTGTCAGCCTTTTGGCGTGAGGCCAAGCCAGGAGTGCGTGTTGTCTGCAAGCCCGTGACCCACACAGGGCTGAATTCCCCTGTGGCCAGGGCAGCTCCATCCCTGCCCAGGGAAAACCAGCCCCGAGCACTGGGCCGTACCCAAGTACACAGCTCCAGGCCAGGCCATTGTGCGTCCTGCAGGTCAGGGATCCAAGCCTTTGACCAAAGCACATGGTGTGGTGTGAGGAGACTGGTAGCAATAAGGTGCCGTCCCGAGACTCAACGCATCCCTCATGTTGTGAGGCAGGACCGAACTCCGCATGGCTTGTCGAGGAATTATGAGCTTTGGGATGGCATTTTCCTTCCGCTAGTGTGCTGGCGGCATTGGTAAGGGACCCCCAGAGACAGCCATGAGAGGGGACGGACTTTATCAAAGAAACCACCAAATGTCTCCCCAGAAGAAGAAGAAGAAGAAGAAGAAGATGAAGAAGAAGAAGAAGAAGAGAAGCAGAGGAGGAGGAGGAGGAGGAGGAGGAGGTGGAGGAGGAGGAGGAGGAGGAGGAGGAGGAGGAGGAGAAGTAGATTTCCTTGGGCAATGGCGTTTCAAACCAGCACCACAGCCCACCTGCCTTTGGAGGCCGTGGCCACTAACTGATGGCGCGAGCAGGGAGGCAGGCAGGGAGGGAGAAGGATGCGGCATGTCCTCAGTCACAGGAGCCTTTGGGCCCCCAGGAGAGGACTGCATTGGTGGGAAGACATGTGCGCCTTCCTGCACAGAGGGTTGTAAAGAGCCTCACCACATTTATTTCCCCTCACCTATGTCCTTTGTCTGCACATACCCCTCCAGCACTTGCAGGCACATCTTCTGCCTGCACTGGTATCATCCTGCCCGGGAATTTCTTGGGCCTCTCATCCCAATACTTCAAAAGAGCCTCCGTGGCCTAATGGTCATGTCAGAAATGAGGAAATGAAACGACCGCATTGACGGAAACCAAAACACAACCTGTGCCATTAGGGAGGATGTTTTGCTGTGGAGGTGAAGTCTGTTGGAAAATTACTGACCGCGTGCAGTGACTATGCGCCCGGGGCGGTGCAGGAGCAGTATAAAAGTGGGTCCTTCTCCTCACTCTCTCATCCACTCCTCTCGCCTCCACCTCCTTGGGAACAAGGTGACTCTGAAGCTCTTTCTTGTCTTCCTCAGCCGCCTCCTCCTCTTTCTCCTCTTCCTTTTCCTCCTCCTGTTTTGGGATTTCTCTGCCCATACCTGCCTCTTTGTGCAATGCTGGGTCTCGAAGCTGCTTTACTTGGGAGAGGGAAGGAAGCGGTATGTTTGGCATGGAGCGAGGTTATGGATTTGCTGAGATGTCTCCTGAGCTATGGGCTAGGTGGGGAGCTCCCTGGGCTTCGCTGCACTTGGCAGGGCTCTTTTGGGCTGAGGGTAAGGATGTCCGAGGTGGTGGGGTGACAGGCTGCTCTTCAACCACCTGTTTTTCCCTGTCCTCTCTCCCAGGTTCACCTCCACCTTTGAGACATGTCCTGCTACAACCAGTGCCTGCCCTGCCAGCCCTGCGGCCCGACCCCGCTGGCCAACAGCTGCAACGAGCCCTGCGTCAGGCAGTGCCAGGACTCCACCGTCGTCATCCAGCCCTCCCCCGTGGTGGTGACCCTGCCCGCCCCATCCTCAGCTCCTTCCCGCAGAGCACCGCCGTGGGATCCTCCACCTCCGCTGCCGTTGGCAGCATCCTCAGCTCTGAGGGAGTGCCCATCTCCTCCGGGGCTTTGGCCTCTCCGGCTTCGGCCTCTCCGGCTTCGGCAGCCGCAACTGCGGCAGGAGGTGCCTCCCCTGCTAAAGCCGCTGGCGATGGTGCTGGAGAAGGGATCTACCTCATTTCCCTCTTTTGACTCATTAAATTCCGTTGCATCCCAGCCCACTCTCTCTGTCGTCCTTTCCGCTGCAGGTGCTCTCCCAAGATGGCCAGGGAGGCAGATGTTGCTCAGGGCTGATTTTGGGAGGGGGTTTTTGGGGAGGGCTGTGCACTGATCGTCAAGACAGGCTTGCACTGAGTATGCTTGTCGTGTGATCCTCTAGTTTTCTAAATTGGTCTGCCTTTTCGGACCGGATAGAATTAACCCTAACGTTTGGACTACCAACCACTTGGCTGTGCACACCTTTTCTTTTTCCTTGGACAGCTCAACATTGTGATGCCAGTAGTCCAGGAGGGAGTGTGGGCATTGACAAGACATAGGCACTCCTAGCTTCCCCGAGACGCCAGGAGAACCCATCCTAAGCACAGCATTCTCAAAGGGAGCGACACAGTGCAGTGGGCTGCCTTATCCTAGAACCATAACGTCATACATCGTAGAATGACGCTGGTTGCAAGAGACCTTTAACGATCGCCAGTATAATCCCCCTGCCATGGGCGGGGACATCTGTCGCTACATCACATTACTCAAAGTTCCATCC
>NC_072873.1:7657757-7826910 GCF_028858705.1 Grus americana | reverse complement strand
TACTTCAAAAGAGCCTCCGTGGCCTAATGGTCATGTCAGAAATGAGGAAATGAAACGACCGCATTGACGGAAACCAAAACACAACCTGTGCCATTAGGGAGGATGTTTTGCTGTGGAGGTGAAGTCTGTTGGAAAATTACTGACGCGTGCAGTGACTATGCGCCGGGGCGGTGCAGGAGCAGTATAAAAGTGGGTCCTTCTCCTCACTCTCTCATCCACTCCTCTCGCCTCCACCTCCTTGGGAACAAGGTGACTCTGAAGCTCTTTCTTGTCTTCCTCAGCCGCCTCCTCCTCTTTCTCCTCTTCCTTTTCCTCCTCCTGTTTTGGGATTTCTCTGCCCATACCTGCCTCTTTGTGCAATGCTGGGTCTCGAAGCTGCTTTACTTGGGAGAGGGAAGGAAGCGGTATGTTTGGCATGGAGCGAGGTTATGGATTTGCTGAGATGTCTCCTGAGCTATGGGCTAGGTGGGGAGCTCCCTGGGCTTCGCTGCACTTGGCAGGGCTCTTTTGGGCTGAGGGTAAGGATGTCTGGAGGTGGTGGGGTGACAGGCTGCTCTTCAACCACCTGTTTTTCCCTGTCCTCTCTCCCAGGTTCACCTCCACCTCTGAGACATGTCCTGCTACAACCAGTGCCTGCCCTGCCAGCCCTGCGGCCCGACCCCGCTGGCCAACAGCTGCAACGAGCCCTGCGTCAGGCAGTGCCAGGACTCCACCGTCGTCATCCAGCCCTCCCCCGTGGTGGTGACCCTGCCCGGCCCCATCCTCAGCTCCTTCCCGCAGAGCACCGCCGTGGGATCCTCCACCTCCGCTGCCGTTGGCAGCATCCTCAGCTCTGAGGGAGTGCCCATCTCCTCCGGGGGCTTTGGCCTCTCCGGCTTCGGCCTCTCCGGCTTCGGCAGCCGCAACTGCGGCAGGAGGTGCCTCCCCTGCTAAAGCCGCTGGCGATGGTGCTGGAGAAGGGATCTACCTCATTTCCCTCTTTTGACTCATTAAATTCCGTTGCATCCCAGCCCACTCTCTCTGTCGTCCTTTCCGCTGCAGGTGCTCTCCCAAGATGGCCAGGGAGGCAGATGTTGCTCAGGGGCTGATTTTGGGAGGGGGTTTTTGGGGAGGGCTGTGCACTGATCGTCAAGACAGGCTTGCACTGAGTATGCTTGGTCGTGTGATCCTCTAGTTTCTAAATTGGTCTGCCTTTTCCGGACCGGATAGAATTACCCTACGTTTGACTACCAACCACTTGGCTGTGCACACCTTTTCTTTTTCCTTGGACAGCTCAACATTGTGATGCCAGTAGTCAGGAGGGAGTGTGGCATTGACAAGACATAGGCACTCCTAGCTTCCCCGGAGACGCCAGGAGAACCCATCCTAAGCACAGCATTCTCAAAGGGAGCGACACAGTGCAGTGGGCTGCCTTATCCTAGAACCATATCGTCATACAGTCGTAGAATGACGTTGGTTGCAAGAGACCTTTAACGATCGTCCAGTATAATCCCCCTGCCATGGGCGGGGACATCTGTCGCTACATCACATTACTCAAAGTTCCATCCCACCTAAACTTGAATACTTCCAGTGGTGGGAGATCCCATCCTTCTCTGGGAAACCTTTGCCAGTCTCTCACCACCTTTGTTGTAATAATTTTCTTCCTGATGGCCAATCCACCTCTGCCCGATTTCAGTTTAAAGTTGCTGCCCCTTGTCCTATCCTGACAGGCCTTGATAAAAAGTCTCCCTCCGACTTTTTATATTGGAAAGCTGCAACACTATCCCTGCGGAACCTTCTCTTCTCCAGGCAGAACAACCCCAACCCCCTCAGCCTTTCTTCACAGGAGAGCTCTTGCATCCCTCTGACCCTTTTGGTAGCCCTTCTCTGGACCTGCTCCAACAGGTCCATGTCTTTTTTGCACTGGGGACCCCAGGCTGGATGCACTACTCCAGGTGGGGTCTAACGAGAGCGGACCTGAGGCAGAGCATCGCCTCCCTTGGCCTGCCTGCCATGCTTCTTTTTGTGCAGCCCAGGACACAACTGGCTTTCTGGGCTGCAAGCGCACAGTGCTGGCTCATGTCCAACTTTCAACCTCCAGTAGCCCCAATTCTTTCTCTGCAAGCCTGCTCTCAACCATTTATCCCCCAGTCAGTATTGATATTGCCCCAAGCCACGTGCCAGATCTTGCGCTTGGCCTTGGTGAAGGTGCTGAGTTTCACATGGGACCATTCCTCCTCATGCCTGTCAAGATCCCTCTGGACACCATCCCTTCCCTCAAGTGAATCAGGTGCATCCTTCAGTTTGATGTCATGCACAAACTTGCTGAGGGGGCGCTCAACCCCACTACCTATGTTGTCGATGAAGATATGAAATAGTATTGGTCCCACTACGGGCCCCTGAAGGACGCAACTCGTCACTGGTTTCCAATTGCACATTGAGCTGTTGACTATAACTCCACGGATGCAGTCCAAGTGCCCTTGGGGGGCACTCTCAGTTGCAGGTGAGGAAGGCATCTCTGACTCCACCAGAGCCCCTGGCCATCAGGCCCAGCTTTGCTGAGCCTCTGCCCGGACGTGCCCTCTTGGCCTCGCTGCACGTGCTGCGGAAGGGGCACATGGGCACTGCTGACCTTGGTTGGTTGGCTGGTTGGTTGGCTGGTTGGTTGGTTGGTTGGTTGAGGAGCCTGGGCTGTGGAAGGCCCTGGGAGGGCAGCAGCTGCACAAGATATTGGGGAGTGGACAAGAGGGGAGAGGAATAGAGGGGAGAGGATTGGCAGCAAGTTCTTTTGCCCTGGCTGTCACTGTTCCGCGGGAGGAGACACGAGCAGAAAACGGCCCCAGAGGACAGCAGGAGAGGCAACGGGGGAACCAGGCTGTACCAAAGGTCGTTTTCTTCACAGCAGCCCACATGGTGATGCGCTTTACATGCGTGGCAAAACCGGTGCAGGTAACACACCACAGCTTCAGCTGCTGCCGCGCAGCGCTTGCACAGCATCAAAACCATCTCTCTTTCTCACTCTGCTCCCCCCGCAGTGGAGTCTAGCGGTGGGCAAGCTGCTGGGAGGGGACACAGCCAGGATGGGGGACCTGAATTGACCAAAGGACTAGTCCATGTCATGTTAACATCATGCTCAGCAATCAAAGTGTGGGCAGTGTTTCCAAAGTAGCTCTTCTTCGGAGACCGGCTGGGCATCGATGCGCTGGTGCTTCGTGGTGGGTGATTGCTTTTGCATGAGCTCTTTTTTTCCCTTTTGCCCCTTCCCTCCTTAGACTGTGCTGATCTCGACCCCAGGCTATTTTGCTGTCTTGCTCTTCCAATTCTCCCCCATCCCACTGGGACAGCAGAGCGAGCGAGAAGGGCCAGTGGGTGTTAAGTTCCGTCTGGGGTCGACACCACTCACGCCCACAGGCAGCGCACGTGCCCCTTGCCCTGCTCCGGCCCCGTCTGTGCCCAGGGCTTCCTGGGAAAGTGACTGGAGAGAGGGAGGCGGAGGGTATGGGCTGAGTGTCTCAAAGCGCAAGGTGACACATGTCCACCCAGAGCAACTTGTCTCTGCCTGCCTGTCTTGGGAGAGCATCTGCAGGGGAAAGGATGGCACAGAGGCGTGGGCTGGGATGCAGGAGAACTTTAATGAGTCAAAAGAGGTCGCTCTGAGGGGAGGTCCTGGTTCACGGAGCACAGGGGTAGAAAAGAGTCTGTGCCCCATTGCTGTGGCAGAGATCCCACCAGGTGTCCATGTGCATGGCCCACAGAGGCGGCAACGGGGCCAGCAGGTCCTCCCTAGGCTGGCTTTGTGGGGCTCACAGAGCAGAGGAGCACAAGAGAACAGGAACACGGGGGGTAAAGGAGAGAGCGGAAGAGGGGAAAGGCAGGCATGGGCCGTGCTTTGCGAGAGCCCAGGCTGGCCCCGTCCTTCTGCAAGGGGTACTGCGGTTGCTCAGCCCCTCTGGAAGCATCAGCACCATGCTCCCTCGCCAGTCCGGTACCATCCTGTGGTTCCCTGGGGGCCTTCTCCAGCACCATCGCCAGCGGCTTTAGCAGGGGAGGCACCTCCTGCCGCAGTTGCGGCTGCCGAAGCCGGAGAGGCCGAAGCCGGAGAGGCCAAAGCCCCCGGAGGAGATGGGCACTCCCTCAGAGCTGAGGATGCTGCCAACGGCAGCGGAGGTGGAGGATCCCACGGCGGTGCTCTGCGGGAAGGAGCTGAGGATGGGTCCGGGCAGGGTCACCACCACGGGGGAGGGCTGGATGACGACGGTGGAGTCCTGGCACTGCCTGACGCAGGGCTCGTTGCAGCTGTTGGCCAGCGGGGTCGGGCCGCAGGGCTGGCAGGGCAGGCACTGGTTGTAGCAGGACATGTCTCAAAGGTGGAGGTGAACCTGGGAGAGAGGACAGGGGGAAGCTGAGCACGATATGTGAGTGCGGAGAAGTCTGTCACCCCAGCATGAGTTTAGACGAGACATGGAGGTGTTTCAGGGAGTGCCTGAAGGAAGGTTTCTCCTTCCCTTAAGCTCAGAGGAACCCTGTCAAGAGCAACAAAGCCCAGGGAGTGTCCTGGCCAGCCAACAGCTCAACTCAACCAAGCCCCAAACTATCCCCGTGCCACAACTTCCGACCCCTTCCGCCTCCCATGACAAGTAACCCCATGACCCGGTGTAGAACAAAGGGGCGAGCATGCAAAGAAGGATAAGGGGGAGGAGAAAGGCCTTCAGACTCACCTTCTTCCCAAGGAGATGGAGGCAAGAGGACTGGATGAGAGAGTGAGGAGAAGGACCCGCTTTTATACGGCTCCTGTACCGCCCCAGGCGTACAGTCACTGCACGCGGTCAGTAATTTTCCAACAGACTCACCTCCAAAGCAAAATATCCTCCCTAATGGCACAGGTTGTGTTTTGGTTTCCATCAACACTGCCATTTCATTTCCTCATTTCTGACAGGCTTCAGCTGTCGTGGACGCTCCTTTCATGCGCTGGGATTCCAGTCTCAAGGATATTCCAGTCAGGGTTGTGTCACTGCCGGCAGAAGATACCTGCCAAGTGTAGGAGGGATCCCGTGCAGGCAGGAGATTCTGGCTTGGGGCAGCGAAGTGCGATCATCTGCAACCGCCTTTGCAGGAAGAAGCCCAGCTCTGCCCTGCGCTGCACACATCAGGGGAGCACCCAAAGGCTCCTCTTCCTTTAAGGACGTGCCACTTGTTTCTCTGTCCTCCCGCTCTCTCAGCTCACTCTATCAGTCACGAGCTGTGGCATCTCCAGGCAGCCAGGCTGTGCCCATGGTTTCATCTGTCTTCCTCTTGGGGAAGGATCAGGTCTGGAAAATATTGAAACCGATTGGGCTGACATGAGTGATACCTGCACCTGATACCATGCACCTGAGGGAACTGGTTGGTGTCACTACAAGGGTGCTCTCAACTCCCTTTGAAAGCCCCAGCAGTTCAGGGAATGCTTCTGAGGACTGGAAGAAAGCCAACGGGCCTCCTGCCTTCAGGAAGGGCACGAAGGAGGTGCCAGGGAACGACAGGCCGGTCAGCCTCACCTCAGTCCCTGCAAAGGCGATGGAGCAAATCATCCCGGAAGCCCCTGCCGACAATGAAAGGATCGGAAGGTGACTGTGAGTGGCCAGCATGGATTTATGGAGGGCAAAGCAGGCCTGACCAACCTCACGGCCTTCTTTGACGACGAGTGTGGTGCCGGTGGGTGAGGGAAGTGCAGCAGAAGCTGTTAATCTCATGTAACCGAGGCTTTTGATGCTGTCTCCTGTGACAATCCTTGCAGACCGGCTGACAAAATACAGGCTAGGGAAGAGGGCGGTGCAGGGGAGTGAAATCTGCCATGGCTGCTGGTCTCCAAGGGTTGTGCTGAGTGGAACAAAGTCCAGCTGGCAGCCACTCTCTCCTGGCGCACGGCAGGGGTCCCGGCTGGGGCCAGGAGTGTTTAACCCCCTTATGCAACGTCCTGCAGTGGGGGAGGAAGAACCTCCTGCACCTCTACAGGCTGGGGCCGATGCGCTTCCAAACAGCTTTGCGGCAGAGGACGTGGGTCCTGGTGGACACCACGAGGCAGCCTGTCCCCTTGTGGAAAGGGTGTTCCACACCATCCTGGGCTACACTAGGAAGGGGCTTTCTATCAGATGGTGGACGGTGATCCCTCTTCTCTGCTCAACACTGCTGAGACAACAGCTGCCGCAAACAGTGAGTCCCCACTACGAGAGAGTCATGGCCATACCGGAGCGAGTCCAACAAAGGTCCATGGAGCCCGTGAAGCAAGTGGAGCCCCTGAGGCAGGAGGGGATGCAAGAAGTGGGGTTGTTCAACGTGGAGAAGAGAAGGCCGCAGGGCACGCTTCCTAGCAATGGGTAAAAGAGCGGATGGCAGGGACTCAAGAACACAGGGTCAGACTGTCCCAAGTCCTACCCAGCGAAGGGACAAGAGGTAATAGGCACATATTGAAATATGGGAAATTCCACAAAAACGTAAGAAAAGACTTTGTTCGTGCGAGGGTGGTCAAGCAATGGCTGGGGTTGCCCGGACAAGTCGCGGCTTCTCCATCCTTGCAGGCAGTCAGAGCTTGGCAGGACTTGGACCTGGGCTTCCCCCAAAGGCTGACTCTGCTAGGCAATCTTCCACCCTCAGGGATCCTGGGATTCTGCTTTGGGCAAAAGGCGGGGGCTGCACAGCTGTGGCTAAGAAGGAAGAATTGTTTGGGAACACTGGAATCAAGGGCAGCCGTGGCTCTCACGCCTGAGAAACTGAGAGAGATGAAGACCTGACGGCAGGGAGGAAAGGCAGTAGCAGTGCACAGCCCCTGGACTTCAGGCAGCTGGTGTGTAGGATGCCATGGAGGCAGCAGGGAAGAGCTCAGAAAAGCTGGCAGCGCCTTTGTCAGCTCATTGTCCAAGAGCAGGAAGGGTCCAGCCCAATACTCAGGAAAACAAGGAGAAGTCTCAACAGACTGGCTTTGGCTAAGCGGAGTACTCAAGGCGGAGCACCAGCGTCAAAAGGCAGCATCCCCGAGGCAGAAGGAGGGACAAGGTGCAAAGGAGGAAAACATTTAGAAACATTTCCTCGGCACGTTGCGATGCTGTTAGGAAAGTCAAAGCTCAGCTTGCGTTGAATCTTGCAAGGGGCATCAAGAGCAACAGGCAGGAATCAACAAGAGCAACATCCACCCCTGGGCGGGGGGAGCCCTCCCAGCAGTGGGTGGGCATCAAATCGAGGACTGCCTGAGAAAAGTCAGCCTGTACAAGCCAGCTGATGCACTCCTGGTTAGGAATGCTGTACGTGTAGGTGTACATGAGGCCCAAAGGACTCCTCAGCTTGGAGCTCAACCCAGCACCATTGGGGAGGCAAGGAAACATCCCCCAAGTGCCCTACAAGTGCGGACTGGCAGGGCTCTGCAGTGCCACGTGCCCGAGGATGCTCAGGGAGGGGATGTGCTCAGAAGGGCCCTGCGTACAAAACCAGCTCTAAGACTCCTTCAAAGAGGCAAGGCACTTCCCTGCCCTGCAGACATGGAGGCAGCTTGGATGTATCCCAGGAGGGCAATTGAACGCCTTCAGTAGGCAAGCTTCCTGGGATAGACTCTCCCTACCCATGGCGAGTCACACTCTAATTTTGGATTGTCCGTGTGTCAGCCTTTTGGCGTGAGGCCAAGCCAGGAGTGCGTGTTGTCTGCAAGCCCGTGACCCACACAGGGCTGAATTCCCCTGTGGCCAGGGCAGCTCCATCCCTGCCCAGGGAAAACCAGCCCCGAGCACTGGGCCGTACCCAAGTACACAGCTCCAGGCCAGGCCATTGTGCGTCCTGCAGGTCAGGGATCCAAGCCTTTGACCAAAGCACATGGTGTGGTGTGAGGAGACTGGTAGCAATAAGGTGCCGTCCCGAGACTCAACGCATCCCTCATGTTGTGAGGCAGGACCGAACTCCGCATGGCTTGTCGAGGAATTATGAGCTTTGGGATGGCATTTTCCTTCCGCTAGTGTGCTGGCGGCATTGGTAAGGGACCCCCAGAGACAGCCATGAGAGGGGACGGACTTTATCAAAGAAACCACCAAATGTCTCCCCAGAAGAAGAAGAAGAAGAAGAAGAAGAAGAAGAAGAAGAAGAAGAAGAGGAGGAGGAGGAGGAGGAGGAGGAGGAGGAGGAGGAGGAGGAGGAGGAGGA
Organism: Grus americana; assembly: GCF_028858705.1. NCBI lineage: Eukaryota > Metazoa > Chordata > Aves > Gruiformes > Gruidae > Grus > Grus americana. The sequence continues at coordinate 7,818,771 of NC_072873.1, read as the reverse complement.
GGAGGAGGAGGAGGAGGAGGAGGAGGAGGAGGAGGAGGAGGAGGAGGAGGAGGAGGAGGAGGAGAAGTAGATTTCCTTGGGCAATGGCGTTTCAAACCAGCACCACAGCCCACCTGCCTTTGGAGGCCGTGGCCACTAACTGATGGCGCGAGCAGGGAGGCAGGCAGGGAGGGAGAAGGATGCGGCATGTCCTCAGTCACAGGAGCCTTTGGGCCCCCAGGAGAGGACTGCATTGGTGGGAAGACATGTGCGCCTTCCTGCACAGAGGGTTGTAAAGAGCCTCACCACATTTATTTCCCCTCACCTATGTCCTTTGTCTGCACATACCCCTCCAGCACTTGCAGGCACATCTTCTGCCTGCACTGGTATCATCCTGCCCGGGAATTTCTTGGGCCTCTCATCCCAATACTTCAAAAGAGCCTCCGTGGCCTAATGGTCATGTCAGAAATGAGGAAATGAAACGACCGCATTGACGGAAACCAAAACACAACCTGTGCCATTAGGGAGGATGTTTTGCTGTGGAGGTGAAGTCTGTTGGAAAATTACTGACCGCGTGCAGTGACTATGCGCCCGGGGCGGTGCAGGAGCAGTATAAAAGTGGGTCCTTCTCCTCACTCTCTCATCCACTCCTCTCGCCTCCACCTCCTTGGGAACAAGGTGACTCTGAAGCTCTTTCTTGTCTTCCTCAGCCGCCTCCTCCTCTTTCTCCTCTTCCTTTTCCTCCTCCTGTTTTGGGATTTCTCTGCCCATACCTGCCTCTTTGTGCAATGCTGGGTCTCGAAGCTGCTTTACTTGGGAGAGGGAAGGAAGCGGTATGTTTGGCATGGAGCGAGGTTATGGATTTGCTGAGATGTCTCCTGAGCTATGGGCTAGGTGGGGAGCTCCCTGGGCTTCGCTGCACTTGGCAGGGCTCTTTTGGGCTGAGGGTAAGGATGTCTGGAGGTGGTGGGGTGACAGGCTGCTCTTCAACCACCTGTTTTTCCCTGTCCTCTCTCCCAGGTTCACCTCCACCTCTGAGACATGTCCTGCTACAACCAGTGCCTGCCCTGCCAGCCCTGCGGCCCGACCCCGCTGGCCAACAGCTGCAACGAGCCCTGCGTCAGGCAGTGCCAGGACTCCACCGTCGTCATCCAGCCCTCCCCCGTGGTGGTGACCCTGCCCGGCCCCATCCTCAGCTCCTTCCCGCAGAGCACCGCCGTGGGATCCTCCACCTCCGCTGCCGTTGGCAGCATCCTCAGCTCTGAGGGAGTGCCCATCTCCTCCGGGGGCTTTGGCCTCTCCGGCTTCGGCCTCTCCGGCTTCGGCAGCCGCAACTGCGGCAGGAGGTGCCTCCCCTGCTAAAGCCGCTGGCGATGGTGCTGGAGAAGGGATCTACCTCATTTCCCTCTTTTGACTCATTAAATTCCGTTGCATCCCAGCCCACTCTCTCTGTCGTCCTTTCCGCTGCAGGTGCTCTCCCAAGATGGCCAGGGAGGCAGATGTTGCTCAGGGGCTGATTTTGGGAGGGGGTTTTTGGGGAGGGCTGTGCACTGATCGTCAAGACAGGCTTGCACTGAGTATGCTTGGTCGTGTGATCCTCTAGTTTCTAAATTGGTCTGCCTTTTCCGGACCGGATAGAATTACCCTACGTTTGACTACCAACCACTTGGCTGTGCACACCTTTTCTTTTTCCTTGGACAGCTCAACATTGTGATGCCAGTAGTCAGGAGGGAGTGTGGCATTGACAAGACATAGGCACTCCTAGCTTCCCCGGAGACGCCAGGAGAACCCATCCTAAGCACAGCATTCTCAAAGGGAGCGACACAGTGCAGTGGGCTGCCTTATCCTAGAACCATATCGTCATACAGTCGTAGAATGACGCTGGTTGCAAGAGACCTTTAACGATCGTCCAGTATAATCCCCCTGCCATGGGCGGGGACATCTGTCGCTACATCACATTACTCAAAGTTCCATCCCACCTAAACTTGAATACTTCCAGTGGTGGGAGATCCCATCCTTCTCTGGGAAACCTTTGCCAGTCTCTCACCACCTTTGTTGTAATAATTTTCTTCCTGATGGCCAATCCACCTCTGCCCGATTTCAGTTTAAAGTTGCTGCCCCTTGTCCTATCCTGACAGGCCTTGATAAAAAGTCTCCCTCCGACTTTTTATATTGGAAGGCTGCAACACTATCCCTGCGGAACCTTCTCTTCTCCAGGCAGAACAACCCCAACCCCCTCAGCCTTTCTTCACAGGAGAGCTCTTGCATCCCTCTGACCCTTTTGGTAGCCCTTCTCTGGACCTGCTCCAACAGGTCCATGTCTTTTTTGCACTGGGGACCCCAGGCTGGATGCACTACTCCAGGTGGGGTCTAACGAGAGCGGACCTGAGGCAGAGCATCGCCTCCCTTGGCCTGCCTGCCATGCTTCTTTTTGTGCAGCCCAGGACACAACTGGCTTTCTGGGCTGCAAGCGCACAGTGCTGGCTCATGTCCAACTTTCAACCTCCAGTAGCCCCAATTCTTTCTCTGCAAGCCTGCTCTCAACCATTTATCCCCCAGTCAGTATTGATATTGCCCCAAGCCACATGCCAGATCTTGCGCTTGGCCTTGGTGAAGGTGCTGAGTTTCACATGGGACCATTCCTCCTCATGCCTGTCAAGATCCCTCTGGACACCATCCCTTCCCTCAAGTGAATCAGGTGCATCCTTCAGTTTGATGTCATGCACAAACTTGCTGAGGGGGCGCTCAACCCCACTACCTATGTTGTCGATGAAGATATGAAATAGTATTGGTCCCACTACGGGCCCCTGAAGGACGCAACTCGTCACTGGTTTCCAATTGCACATTGAGCTGTTGACTATAACTCCACGGATGCAGTCCAAGTGCCCTTGGGGGGCACTCTCAGTTGCAGGTGAGGAAGGCATCTCTGACTCCACCAGAGCCCCTGGCCATCAGGCCCAGCTTTGCTGAGCCTCTGCCCGGACGTGCCCTCTTGGCCTCGCTGCACGTGCTGCGGAAGGGGCACATGGGCACTGCTGACCTTGGTTGGTTGGCTGGTTGGTTGGCTGGTTGGTTGGTTGGTTGGTTGAGGAGCCTGGGCTGTGGAAGGCCCTGGGAGGGCAGCAGCTGCACAAGATATTGGGGAGTGGACAAGAGGGGAGAGGAATAGAGGGGAGAGGATTGGCAGCAAGTTCTTTTGCCCTGGCTGTCACTGTTCCGCGGGAGGAGACACGAGCAGAAAACGGCCCCAGAGGACAGCAGGAGAGGCAACGGGGGAACCAGGCTGTACCAAAGGTCGTTTTCTTCACAGCAGCCCACATGGTGATGCGCTTTACATGCGTGGCAAAACCGGTGCAGATAACACACCACAGCTTCAGCTGCTGCCGCGCAGCGCTTGCACAGCATCAAAACCATCTCTCTTTCTCACTCTGCTCCCCCCGCAGTGGAGTCTAGCGGTGGGCAAGCTGCTGGGAGGGGACACAGCCAGGATGGGGGACCTGAATTGACCAAAGGACTAGTCCATGTCATGTTAACATCATGCTCAGCAATCAAAGTGTGGGCAGTGTTTCCAAAGTAGCTCTTCTTCGGAGACCGGCTGGGCATCGATGCGCTGGTGCTTCGTGGTGGGTGATTGCTTTTGCATGAGCTCTTTTTTTCCCTTTTGCCCCTTCCCTCCTTAGACTGTGCTGATCTCGACCCCAGGCTATTTTGCTGTCTTGCTCTTCCAATTCTCCCCCATCCCACTGGGACAGCAGAGCGAGCGAGAAGGGCCAGTGGGTGTTAAGTTCCGTCTGGGGTCGACACCACTCACGCCCACAGGCAGCGCACGTGCCCCTTGCCCTGCTCCGGCCCCGTCTGTGCCCAGGGCTTCCTGGGAAAGTGACTGGAGAGAGGGAGGCGGAGGGTATGGGCTGAGTGTCTCAAAGCGCAAGGTGACACATGTCCACCCAGAGCAACTTGTCTCTGCCTGCCTGTCTTGGGAGAGCATCTGCAGGGGAAAGGATGGCACAGAGGCGTGGGCTGGGATGCAGGAGAACTTTAATGAGTCAAAAGAGGTCGCTCTGAGGGGAGGTCCTGGTTCACGGAGCACAGGGGTAGAAAAGAGTCTGTGCCCCATTGCTGTGGCAGAGATCCCACCAGGTGTCCATGTGCATGGCCCACAGAGGCGGCAACGGGGCCAGCAGGTCCTCCCTAGGCTGGCTTTGTGGGGCTCACAGAGCAGAGGAGCACAAGAGAACAGGAACACGGGGGGTAAAGGAGAGAGCGGAAGAGGGGAAAGGCAGGCATGGGCCGTGCTTTGCGAGAGCCCAGGCTGGCCCCGTCCTTCTGCAAGGGGTACTGCGGTTGCTCAGCCCCTCTGGAAGCATCAGCACCATGCTCCCTCGCCAGTCCGGTACCATCCTGTGGTTCCCTGGGGGCCTTCTCCAGCACCATCGCCAGCGGCTTTAGCAGGGGAGGCACCTCCTGCCGCAGTTGCGGCTGCCGAAGCCGGAGAGGCCGAAGCCGGAGAGGCCAAAGCCCCCGGAGGAGATGGGCACTCCCTCAGAGCTGAGGATGCTGCCAACGGCAGCGGAGGTGGAGGATCCCACGGCGGTGCTCTGCGGGAAGGAGCTGAGGATGGGGCCGGGCAGGGTCACCACCACGGGGGAGGGCTGGATGACGACGGTGGAGTCCTGGCACTGCCTGACGCAGGGCTCGTTGCAGCTGTTGGCCAGCGGGGTCGGGCCGCAGGGCTGGCAGGGCAGGCACTGGTTGTAGCAGGACATGTCTCAAAGGTGGAGGTGAACCTGGGAGAGAGGACAGGGGGAAGCTGAGCACGATATGTGAGTGCGGAGAAGTCTGTCACCCCAGCATGAGTTTAGACGAGACATGGAGGTGTTTCAGGGAGTGCCTGAAGGAAGGTTTCTCCTTCCCTTAAGCTCAGAGGAACCCTGTCAAGAGCAACAAAGCCCAGGGAGTGTCCTGGCCAGCCAACAGCTCAACTCAACCAAGCCCCAAACTATCCCCGTGCCACAACTTCCGACCCCTTCCGCCTCCCATGACAAGTAACCCCATGACCCGGTGTAGAACAAAGGGGCGAGCATGCAAAGAAGGATAAGGGGGAGGAGAAAGGCCTTCAGACTCACCTTCTTCCCAAGGAGATGGAGGCAAGAGGACTGGATGAGAGAGTGAGGAGAAGGACCCGCTTTTATACGGCTCCTGTACCGCCCCAGGCGTACAGTCACTGCACGCGGTCAGTAATTTTCCAACAGACTCACCTCCAAAGCAAAATATCCTCCCTAATGGCACAGGTTGTGTTTTGGTTTCCATCAACACTGCCATTTCATTTCCTCATTTCTGACAGGCTTCAGCTGTCGTGGACGCTCCTTTCATGCGCTGGGATTCCAGTCTCAAGGATATTCCAGTCAGGGTTGTGTCACTGCCGGCAGAAGATACCTGCCAAGTGTAGGAGGGATCCCGTGCAGGCAGGAGATTCTGGCTTGGGGCAGCGAAGTGCGATCATCTGCAACCGCCTTTGCAGGAAGAAGCCCAGCTCTGCCCTGCGCTGCACACATCAGGGGAGCACCCAAAGGCTCCTCTTCCTTTAAGGACGTGCCACTTGTTTCTCTGTCCTCCCGCTCTCTCAGCTCACTCTATCAGTCACGAGCTGTGGCATCTCCAGGCAGCCAGGCTGTGCCCATGGTTTCATCTGTCTTCCTCTTGGGGAAGGATCAGGTCTGGAAAATATTGAAACCGATTGGGCTGACATGAGTGATACCTGCACCTGATACCATGCACCTGAGGGAACTGGTTGGTGTCACTACAAGGGTGCTCTCAACTCCCTTTGAAAGCCCCAGCAGTTCAGGGAATGCTTCTGAGGACTGGAAGAAAGCCAACGGGCCTCCTGCCTTCAGGAAGGGCACGAAGGAGGTGCCAGGGAACGACAGGCCGGTCAGCCTCACCTCAGTCCCTGCAAAGGCGATGGAGCAAATCATCCCGGAAGCCCCTGCCGACAATGAAAGGATCGGAAGGTGACTGTGAGTGGCCAGCATGGATTTATGGAGGGCAAAGCAGGCCTGACCAACCTCACGGCCTTCTTTGACGACGAGTGTGGTGCCGGTGGGTGAGGGAAGTGCAGCAGAAGCTGTTAATCTCATGTAACCGAGGCTTTTGATGCTGTCTCCTGTGACAATCCTTGCAGACCGGCCGACAAAATACAGGCTAGGGAAGAGGGCGGTGCAGGGGAGTGAAATCTGCCATGGCTGCTGGTCTCCAAGGGTTGTGCTGAGTGGAACAAAGTCCAGCTGGCAGCCACTCTCTCCTGGCGCACGGCAGGGGTCCCGGCTGGGGCCAGGAGTGTTTAACCCCCTTATGCAACGTCCTGCAGTGGGGGAGGAAGAACCTCCTGCACCTCTACAGGCTGGGGCCGATGCGCTTCCAAACAGCTTTGCGGCAGAGGACGTGGGTCCTGGTGGACACCATGAGGCAGCCTGTCCCCTTGTGGAAAGGGTGTTCCACACCATCCTGGGCTACACTAGGAAGGGGCTTTCTATCAGATGGTGGACGGTGATCCCTCTTCTCTGCTCAACACTGCTGAGACAACAGCTGCCGCAAACAGTGAGTCCCCACTACGAGAGAGTCATGGCCATACCGGAGCGAGTCCAACAAAGGTCCATGGAGCCCGTGAAGCAAGTGGAGCCCCTGAGGCAGGAGGGGATGCAAGAAGTGGGGTTGTTCAACGTGGAGAAGAGAAGGCCGCAGGGCACGCTTCCTAGCAATGGGTAAAAGAGCGGATGGCAGGGACTCAAGAACACAGGGTCAGACTGTCCCAAGTCCTACCCAGCGAAGGGACAAGAGGTAATAGGCACATATTGAAATATGGGAAATTCCACAAAAACGTAAGAAAAGACTTTGTTCGTGCGAGGGTGGTCAAGCAATGGCTGGGGTTGCCCGGACAAGTCGCGGCTTCTCCATCCTTGCAGGCAGTCAGAGCTTGGCAGGACTTGGACCTGGGCTTCCTCCAAAGGCTGACTCTGCTAAGCAATCTGCAGAGGGGTCCCTTCCACCCTCAGGGATCCTGGGATTCTGCTTTGGGCAAAAGGCGGGGGCTGCACAGCTGTGGCTAAGAAGGAAGAATTGTTTGGGAACACTGGAATCAAGGGCAGCCGTGGCTCTCACGCCTGAGAAACTGAGAGAGATGAAGACCTGACGGCAGGGAGGAAAGGCAGTAGCAGTGCACAGCCCCTGGACTTCAGGCAGCTGGTGTGTAGGATGCCATGGAGGCAGCAGGGAAGAGCTCAGAAAAGCTGGCAGCGCCTTTGTCAGCTCATTGTCCAAGAGCAGGAAGGGTCCAGCCCAATACTCAGGAAAACAAGGAGAAGTCTCAACAGACTGGCTTTGGCTAAGCGGAGTACTCAAGGCGGAGCACCAGCGTCAAAAGGCAGCATCCCTGAGGCAGAAGGAGGGACAAGGTGCAAAGGAGGAAAACATTTAGAAACATTTCCTCGGCACGTTGCGATGCTGTTAGGAAAGTCAAAGCTCAGCTTGCGTTGAATCTTGCAAGGGGCATCAAGAGCAACAGGCAGGAATCAACAAGAGCAACATCCACCCCTGGGCGGGGGGAGCCCTCCCAGCAGTGGGTGGGCATCAAATCAAGGACTGCCTGAGAAAAGTCAGCCTGTACAAGCCAGCTGATGCACTCCTGATTAGGAATGCTGTACGTGTAGGTGTACATGAGGCCCAAAGGACTCCTCAGCTTGGAGCTCAACCCAGCACCATTGGGGAGGCAAGGAAACATCCCCCAAGTGCCCTACAAGTGCGGACTGGCAGGGCTCTGCAGTGCCACGTGCCCGAGGATGCTCAGGGAGGGGATGTGCTCAGAAGGGCCCTGTGTACAAAACCAGCTCTAAGACTCCTTCAAAGAGGCAAGGCACTTCCCTGCCCTGCAGACATGGAGGCAGCTTGGATGTGTCCCAGGAGGGCAAGGGAACGCCTTCAGTAGGCAAGCTTCCTGGGATAGACTCTCCCTACCCATGGCGAGTCACACTCTAATTTTGGATTGTCCGTGTGTCAGCCTTTTGGCGTGAGGCCAAGCCAGGAGTGCGTGTTGTCTGCAAGCCCGTGACCCACACAGGGCTGAATTCCCCTGTGGCCAGGGCAGCTCCATCCCTGCCCAGGGAAAACCAGCCCCGAGCACTGGGCCGTACCCAAGTACACAGCTCCAGGCCAGGCCATTGTGCGTCCTGCAGGTCAGGGATCCAAGCCTTTGACCAAAGCACATGGTGGTGTGAGGAGACTGGTAGCAATAAGGTGCTGTCCCGAGACTCAACGCATCCCTCATGTTGTGAGGCAGGACCGAACTCCGCATGGCTTGTCGAGGAATTATGAGCTTTGGGATGGCATTTTCCTTCTGCTAGTGTGCTGGCGGCATTGGTAAGGGACCCCCAGAGACAGCCATGAGAGGGGACGGACTTTATCAAAGAAACCACCAAATGTCTCCCCAGAAGAAGAAGAAGAAGAAGAAGAAGAAGAAGAAGAAGAAGAAGAAGCAGGAGGAGGAGGAGGAGGAGGAGGAGGAGGAGGAGGAGGAGGAGGAGGAGGAGGAGGAGGAGGAGGAGGAGGAGGAGGAGGAGGAGGAGGAGAAGTAGATTTCCTTGGGCAATGGCGTTTCAAACCAGCACCACAGCCCACCTGCCTTTGGAGGCCGTGGCCACTAACTGATGGCGCGAGCAGGGAGGCAGGCAGGGAGGGAGAAGGATGCGGCATGTCCTCAGTCACAGGAGCCTTTGGGCCCCCAGGAGAGGACTGCATTGGTGGGAAGACATGTGCGCCTTCCTGCACAGAGGGTTGTAAAGAGCCTCACCACATTTATTTCCCCTCACCTATGTCCTTTGTCTGCACATACCCCTCCAGCACTTGCAGGCACATCTTCTGCCTGCACTGGTATCATCCTGCCCGGGAATTTCTTGGGCCTCTCATCCCAATACTTCAAAAGAGCCTCCGTGGCCTAATGGTCATGTCAGAAATGAGGAAATGAAACGACCGCATTGACGGAAACCAAAACACAACCTGTGCCATTAGGGAGGATGTTTTGCTGTGGAGGTGAAGTCTGTTGGAAAATTACTGACCGCGTGCAGTGACTATGCGCCCGGGGCGGTGCAGGAGCAGTATAAAAGTGGGTCCTTCTCCTCACTCTCTCATCCACTCCTCTCGCCTCCACCTCCTTGGGAACAAGGTGACTCTGAAGCTCTTTCTTGTCTTCCTCAGCCGCCTCCTCCTCTTTCTCCTCTTCCTTTTCCTCCTCCTGTTTTGGGATTTCTCTGCCCATACCTGCCTCTTTGTGCAATGCTGGGTCTCGAAGCTGCTTTACTTGGGAGAGGGAAGGAAGCGGTATGTTTGGCATGGAGCGAGGTTATGGATTTGCTGAGATGTCTCCTGAGCTATGGGCTAGGTGGGGAGCTCCCTGGGCTTCGCTGCACTTGGCAGGGCTCTTTTGGGCTGAGGGTAAGGATGTCCGGAGGTGGTGGGGTGACAGGCTGCTCTTCAACCACCTGTTTTTCCCTGTCCTCTCTCCCAGGTTCACCTCCACCTTTGAGACATGTCCTGCTACAACCAGTGCCTGCCCTGCCAGCCCTGCGGCCCGACCCCGCTGGCCAACAGCTGCAACGAGCCCTGCGTCAGGCAGTGCCAGGACTCCACCGTCGTCATCCAGCCCTCCCCCGTGGTGGTGACCCTGCCCGGCCCCATCCTCAGCTCCTTCCCGCAGAGCACCGCCGTGGGATCCTCCACCTCCGCTGCCGTTGGCAGCATCCTCAGCTCTGAGGGAGTGCCCATCTCCTCCGGGGGCTTTGGCCTCTCTGGCTTCGGCCTCTCCGGCTTCGGCAGCCGCAACTGCGGCAGGAGGTGCCTCCCCTGCTAAAGCCGCTGGCGATGGTGCTGGAGAAGGGATCTACCTCATTTCCCTCTTTTGACTCATTAAATTCCGTTGCATCCCAGCCCACTCTCTCTGTCGTCCTTTCCGCTGCAGGTGCTCTCCCAAGATGGCCAGGGAGGCAGATGTTGCTCAGGGGCTGATTTTGGGAGGGGGTTTTTGGGGAGGGCTGTGCACTGATCGTCAAGACAGGCTTGCACTGAGTATGCTTGGTCGTGTGATCCTCTAGTTTCTAAATTGGTCTGCCTTTTCCGGACCGGATAGAATTACCCTACGTTTGACTACCAACCACTTGGCTGTGCACACCTTTTCTTTTTCCTTGGACAGCTCAACATTGTGATGCCAGTAGTCAGGAGGGAGTGTGGCATTGACAAGACATAGGCACTCCTAGCTTCCCCGGAGACGCCAGGAGAACCCATCCTAAGCACAGCATTCTCAAAGGGAGCGACACAGTGCAGTGGGCTGCCTTATCCTAGAACCATATCGTCATACAGTCGTAGAATGACGCTGGTTGCAAGAGACCTTTAACGATCGTCCAGTATAATCCCCCTGCCATGGGCGGGGACATCTGTCGCTACATCACATTACTCAAAGTTCCATCCCACCTAAACTTGAATACTTCCAGTGGTGGGAGATCCCATCCTTCTCTGGGAAACCTTTGCCAGTCTCTCACCACCTTTGTTGTAATAATTTTCTTCCTGATGGCCAATCCACCTCTGCCCGATTTCAGTTTAAAGTTGCTGCCCCTTGTCCTATCCTGACAGGCCTTGATAAAAAGTCTCCCTCCGACTTTTTATATTGGAAGGCTGCAACACTATCCCTGCGGAACCTTCTCTTCTCCAGGCAGAACAACCCCAACCCCCTCAGCCTTTCTTCACAGGAGAGCTCTTGCATCCCTCTGACCCTTTTGGTAGCCCTTCTCTGGACCTGCTCCAACAGGTCCATGTCTTTTTTGCACTGGGGACCCCAGGCTGGATGCACTACTCCAGGTGGGGTCTAACGAGAGCGGACCTGAGGCAGAGCATCGCCTCCCTTGGCCTGCCTGCCATGCTTCTTTTTGTGCAGCCCAGGACACAACTGGCTTTCTGGGCTGCAAGCGCACAGTGCTGGCTCATGTCCAACTTTCAACCTCCAGTAGCCCCAATTCTTTCTCTGCAAGCCTGCTCTCAACCATTTATCCCCCAGTCAGTATTGATATTGCCCCAAGCCACATGCCAGATCTTGCGCTTGGCCTTGGTGAAGGTGCTGAGTTTCACATGGGACCATTCCTCCTCATGCCTGTCAAGATCCCTCTGGACACCATCCCTTCCCTCAAGTGAATCAGGTGCATCCTTCAGTTTGATGTCATGCACAAACTTGCTGAGGGGGCGCTCAACCCCACTACCTATGTTGTCGATGAAGATATGAAATAGTATTGGTCCCACTACGGGCCCCTGAAGGACGCAACTCGTCACTGGTTTCCAATTGCACATTGAGCTGTTGACTATAACTCCACGGATGCAGTCCAAGTGCCCTTGGGGGGCACTCTCAGTTGCAGGTGAGGAAGGCATCTCTGACTCCACCAGAGCCCCTGGCCATCAGGCCCAGCTTTGCTGAGCCTCTGCCCGGACGTGCCCTCTTGGCCTCGCTGCACGTGCTGCGGAAGGGGCACATGGGCACTGCTGACCTTGGTTGGTTGGCTGGTTGGTTGGCTGGTTGGTTGGTTGGTTGGTTGAGGAGCCTGGGCTGTGGAAGGCCCTGGGAGGGCAGCAGCTGCACAAGATATTGGGGAGTGGACAAGAGGGGAGAGGAATAGAGGGGAGAGGATTGGCAGCAAGTTCTTTTGCCCTGGCTGTCACTGTTCCGCGGGAGGAGACACGAGCAGAAAACGGCCCCAGAGGACAGCAGGAGAGGCAACGGGGGAACCAGGCTGTACCAAAGGTCGTTTTCTTCACAGCAGCCCACATGGTGATGCGCTTTACATGCGTGGCAAAACCGGTGCAGATAACACACCACAGCTTCAGCTGCTGCCGCGCAGCGCTTGCACAGCATCAAAACCATCTCTCTTTCTCACTCTGCTCCCCCCGCAGTGGAGTCTAGCGGTGGGCAAGCTGCTGGGAGGGGACACAGCCAGGATGGGGGACCTGAATTGACCAAAGGACTAGTCCATGTCATGTTAACATCATGCTCAGCAATCAAAGTGTGGGCAGTGTTTCCAAAGTAGCTCTTCTTCGGAGACCGGCTGGGCATCGATGCGCTGGTGCTTCGTGGTGGGTGATTGCTTTTGCATGAGCTCTTTTTTTCCCTTTTGCCCCTTCCCTCCTTAGACTGTGCTGATCTCGACCCCAGGCTATTTTGCTGTCTTGCTCTTCCAATTCTCCCCCATCCCACTGGGACAGCAGAGCGAGCGAGAAGGGCCAGTGGGTGTTAAGTTCCGTCTGGGGTCGACACCACTCACGCCCACAGGCAGCGCACGTGCCCCTTGCCCTGCTCCGGCCCCGTCTGTGCCCAGGGCTTCCTGGGAAAGTGACTGGAGAGAGGGAGGCGGAGGGTATGGGCTGAGTGTCTCAAAGCGCAAGGTGACACATGTCCACCCAGAGCAACTTGTCTCTGCCTGCCTGTCTTGGGAGAGCATCTGCAGGGGAAAGGATGGCACAGAGGCGTGGGCTGGGATGCAGGAGAACTTTAATGAGTCAAAAGAGGTCGCTCTGAGGGGAGGTCCTGGTTCACGGAGCACAGGGGTAGAAAAGAGTCTGTGCCCCATTGCTGTGGCAGAGATCCCACCAGGTGTCCATGTGCATGGCCCACAGAGGCGGCAACGGGGCCAGCAGGTCCTCCCTAGGCTGGCTTTGTGGGGCTCACAGAGCAGAGGAGCACAAGAGAACAGGAACACGGAGGGTAAAGGAGAGAGCGGAAGAGGGGAAAGGCAGGCATGGGCCGTGCTTTGCGAGAGCCCAGGCTGGCCCCGTCCTTCTGCAAGGGGTACTGCGGTTGCTCAGCCCCTCTGGAAGCATCAGCACCATGCTCCCTCGCCAGTCCGGTACCATCCTGTGGTTCCCTGGGGGCCTTCTCCAGCACCATCGCCAGCGGCTTTAGCAGGGGAGGCACCTCCTGCCGCAGTTGCGGCTGCCGAAGCCGGAGAGGCCGAAGCCGGAGAGGCCAAAGCCCCCGGAGGAGATGGGCACTCCCTCAGAGCTGAGGATGCTGCCAACGGCAGCGGAGGTGGAGGATCCCACGGCGGTGCTCTGCGGGAAGGAGCTGAGGATGGGTCCGGGCAGGGTCACCACCACGGGGGAGGGCTGGATGACGACGGTGGAGTCCTGGCACTGCCTGACGCAGGGCTCGTTGCAGCTGTTGGCCAGCGGGGTCGGGCCGCAGGGCTGGCAGGGCAGGCACTGGTTGTAGCAGGACATGTCTCAAAGGTGGAGGTGAACCTGGGAGAGAGGACAGGGGGAAGCTGAGCACGATATGTGAGTGCGGAGAAGTCTGTCACCCCAGCATGAGTTTAGACGAGACATGGAGGTGTTTCAGGGAGTGCCTGAAGGAAGGTTTCTCCTTCCCTTAAGCTCAGAGGAACCCTGTCAAGAGCAACAAAGCCCAGGGAGTGTCCTGGCCAGCCAACAGCTCAACTCAACCAAGCCCCAAACTATCCCCGTGCCACAACTTCCGACCCCTTCCGCCTCCCATGACAAGTAACCCCATGACCCGGTGTAGAACAAAGGGGCGAGCATGCAAAGAAGGATAAGGGGGAGGAGAAAGGCCTTCAGACTCACCTTCTTCCCAAGGAGATGGAGGCAAGAGGACTGGATGAGAGAGTGAGGAGAAGGACCCGCTTTTATACGGCTCCTGTACCGCCCCAGGCGTACAGTCACTGCACGCGGTCAGTAATTTTCCAACAGACTCACCTCCAAAGCAAAATATCCTCCCTAATGGCACAGGTTGTGTTTTGGTTTCCATCAACACTGCCATTTCATTTCCTCATTTCTGACAGGCTTCAGCTGTCGTGGACGCTCCTTTCATGCGCTGGGATTCCAGTCTCAAGGATATTCCAGTCAGGGTTGTGTCACTGCCGGCAGAAGATACCTGCCAAGTGTAGGAGGGATCCCGTGCAGGCAGGAGATTCTGGCTTGGGGCAGCGAAGTGCGATCATCTGCAACCGCCTTTGCAGGAAGAAGCCCAGCTCTGCCCTGCGCTGCACACATCAGGGGAGCACCCAAAGGCTCCTCTTCCTTTAAGGACGTGCCACTTGTTTCTCTGTCCTCCCGCTCTCTCAGCTCACTCTATCAGTCACGAGCTGTGGCATCTCCAGGCAGCCAGGCTGTGCCCATGGTTTCATCTGTCTTCCTCTTGGGGAAGGATCAGGTCTGGAAAATATTGAAACCGATTGGGCTGACATGAGTGATACCTGCACCTGATACCATGCACCTGAGGGAACTGGTTGGTGTCACTACAAGGGTGCTCTCAACTCCCTTTGAAAGCCCCAGCAGTTCAGGGAATGCTTCTGAGGACTGGAAGAAAGCCAACGGGCCTCCTGCCTTCAGGAAGGGCACGAAGGAGGTGCCAGGGAACGACAGGCCGGTCAGCCTCACCTCAGTCCCTGCAAAGGCGATGGAGCAAATCATCCCGGAAGCCCCTGCCGACAATGAAAGGATCGGAAGGTGACTGTGAGTGGCCAGCATGGATTTATGGAGGGCAAAGCAGGCCTGACCAACCTCACGGCCTTCTTTGACGACGAGTGTGGTGCCGGTGGGTGAGGGAAGTGCAGCAGAAGCTGTTAATCTCATGTAACCGAGGCTTTTGATGCTGTCTCCTGTGACAATCCTTGCAGACCGGCCGACAAAATACAGGCTAGGGAAGAGGGCGGTGCAGGGGAGTGAAATCTGCCATGGCTGCTGGTCTCCAAGGGTTGTGCTGAGTGGAACAAAGTCCAGCTGGCAGCCACTCTCTCCTGGCGCACGGCAGGGGTCCCGGCTGGGGCCAGGAGTGTTTAACCCCCTTATGCAACGTCCTGCAGTGGGGGAGGAAGAACCTCCTGCACCTCTACAGGCTGGGGCCGATGCGCTTCCAAACAGCTTTGCGGCAGAGGACGTGGGTCCTGGTGGACACCACGAGGCAGCCTGTCCCCTTGTGGAAAGGGTGTTCCACACCATCCTGGGCTACACTAGGAAGGGGCTTTCTATCAGATGGTGGACGGTGATCCCTCTTCTCTGCTCAACACTGCTGAGACAACAGCTGCCGCAAACAGTGAGTCCCCACTACGAGAGAGTCATGGCCATACCGGAGCGAGTCCAACAAAGGTCCATGGAGCCCGTGAAGCAAGTGGAGCCCCTGAGGCAGGAGGGGATGCAAGAAGTGGGGTTGTTCAACGTGGAGAAGAGAAGGCCGCAGGGCACGCTTCCTAGCAATGGGTAAAAGAGCGGATGGCAGGGACTCAAGAACACAGGGTCAGACTGTCCCAAGTCCTACCCAGCGAAGGGACAAGAGGTAATAGGCACATATTGAAATATGGGAAATTCCACAAAAACGTAAGAAAAGACTTTGTTCGTGCGAGGGTGGTCAAGCAATGGCTGGGGTTGCCCGGACAAGTCGCGGCTTCTCCATCCTTGCAGGCAGTCAGAGCTTGGCAGGACTTGGACCTGGGCTTCCTCCAAAGGCTGACTCTGCTAGGCAATCTGCAGAGGGGTCCCTTCCACCCTCAGGGATCCTGGGATTCTGCTTTGGGCAAAAGGCGGGGGCTGCACAGCTGTGGCTAAGAAGGAAGAATTGTTTGGGAACACTGGAATCAAGGGCAGCCGTGGCTCTCACGCCTGAGAAACTGAGAGAGATGAAGACCTGACGGCAGGGAGGAAAGGCAGTAGCAGTGCACAGCCCCTGGACTTCAGGCAGCTGGTGTGTAGGATGCCATGGAGGCAGCAGGGAAGAGCTCAGAAAAGCTGGCAGCGCCTTTGTCAGCTCATTGTCCAAGAGCAGGAAGGGTCCAGCCCAATACTCAGGAAAACAAGGAGAAGTCTCAACAGACTGGCTTTGGCTAAGCGGAGTACTCAAGGCGGAGCACCAGCGTCAAAAGGCAGCATCCCCGAGGCAGAAGGAGGGACAAGGTGCAAAGGAGGAAAACATTTAGAAACATTTCCTCGGCACGTTGCGATGCTGTTAGGAAAGTCAAAGCTCAGCTTGCGTTGAATCTTGCAAGGGGCATCAAGAGCAACAGGCAGGAATCAACAAGAGCAACATCCACCCCTGGGCGGGGGGAGCCCTCCCAGCAGTGGGTGGGCATCAAATCGAGGACTGCCTGAGAAAAGTCAGCCTGTACAAGCCAGCTGATGCACTCCTGATTAGGAATGCTGTACGTGTAGGTGTACATGAGGCCCAAAGGACTCCTCAGCTTGGAGCTCAACCCAGCACCATTGGGGAGGCAAGGAAACATCCCCCAAGTGCCCTACAAGTGCGGACTGGCAGGGCTCTGCAGTGCCACGTGCCCGAGGATGCTCAGGGAGGGGATGTGCTCAGAAGGGCCCTGCGTACAAAACCAGCTCTAAGACTCCTTCAAAGAGGCAAGGCACTTCCCTGCCCTGCAGACATGGAGGCAGCTTGGATGTATCCCAGGAGGGCAATTGAACGCCTTCAGTAGGCAAGCTTCCTGGGATAGACTCTCCCTACCCATGGCGAGTCACACTCTAATTTTGGATTGTCCGTGTGTCAGCCTTTTGGCGTGAGGCCAAGCCAGGAGTGCGTGTTGTCTGCAAGCCCGTGACCCACACAGGGCTGAATTCCCCTGTGGCCAGGGCAGCTCCATCCCTGCCCAGGGAAAACCAGCCCCGAGCACTGGGCCGTACCCAAGTACACAGCTCCAGGCCAGGCCATTGTGCGTCCTGCAGGTCAGGGATCCAAGCCTTTGACCAAAGCACATGGTGTGGTGTGAGGAGACTGGTAGCAATAAGGTGCCGTCCCGAGACTCAACGCATCCCTCATGTTGTGAGGCAGGACCGAACTCCGCATGGCTTGTCGAGGAATTATGAGCTTTGGGATGGCATTTTCCTTCCGCTAGTGTGCTGGCGGCATTGGTAAGGGACCCCCAGAGACAGCCATGAGAGGGGACGGACTTTATCAAAGAAACCACCAAATGTCTCCCCAGAAGAAGAAGAAGAAGAAGAAGAAGAAGAAGAAGAAGAAGAAGGAGGAGGAGGAGGAGGAGGAGGAGGAGGAGGAGGAGGAGGAGGAGGAGGAGGAGGAGGAGGAGGAGGAGGAGGAGGAGGAGGAGGAGGAGGAGGAGGAGGAGGAGGAGGAGAAGTAGATTTCCTAGGGCAATGGCGTTTCAAACCAGCACCACAGCCCACCTGCCTTTGGAGGCCGTGGCCACTAACTGATGGCGCGAGCAGGGAGGCAGGCAGGGAGGGAGAAGGATGCGGCATGTCCTCAGTCACAGGAGCCTTTGGGCCCCCAGGAGAGGACTGCATTGGTGGGAAGACATGTGCGCCTTCCTGCACAGAGGGTTGTAAAGAGCCTCACCACATTTATTTCCCCTCACCTATGTCCTTTGTCTGCACATACCCCTCCAGCACTTGCAGGCACATCTTCTGCCTGCACTGGTATCATCCTGCCCGGGAATTTCTTGGGCCTCTCATCCCAATACTTCAAAAGAGCCTCCGTGGCCTAATGGTCATGTCAGAAATGAGGAAATGAAACGACCGCATTGACGGAAACCAAAACACAACCTGTGCCATTAGGGAGGATGTTTTGCTGTGGAGGTGAAGTCTGTTGGAAAATTACTGACCGCGTGCAGTGACTATGCGCCCGGGGCGGTGCAGGAGCAGTATAAAAGTGGGTCCTTCTCCTCACTCTCTCATCCACTCCTCTCGCCTCCACCTCCTTGGGAACAAGGTGACTCTGAAGCTCTTTCTTGTCTTCCTCAGCCGCCTCCTCCTCTTTCTCCTCTTCCTTTTCCTCCTCCTGTTTTGGGATTTCTCTGCCCATACCTGCCTCTTTGTGCAATGCTGGGTCTCGAAGCTGCTTTACTTGGGAGAGGGAAGGAAGCGGTATGTTTGGCATGGAGTGAGGTTATGGATTTGCTGAGATGTCTCCTGAGCTATGGGCTAGGTGGGGAGCTCCCTGGGCTTTGCTGCACTTGGCAGGGCTCTTTTGGGCTGAGGGTAAGGATGTCCGGAGGTGGTGGGGTGACAGGCTGCTCTTCAACCACCTGTTTTTCCCTGTCCTCTCTCCCAGGTTCACCTCCACCTTTGAGACATGTCCTGCTACAACCAGTGCCTGCCCTGCCAGCCCTGCGGCCCGACCCCGCTGGCCAACAGCTGCAACGAGCCCTGCGTCAGGCAGTGCCAGGACTCCACCGTCGTCATCCAGCCCTCCCCCGTGGTGGTGACCCTGCCCGGCCCCATCCTCAGCTCCTTCCCGCAGAGCACCGCCGTGGGATCCTCCACCTCCGCTGCCGTTGGCAGCATCCTCAGCTCTGAGGGAGTGCCCATCTCCTCCGGGGGCTTTGGCCTCTCCGGCTTCGGCCTCTCCGGCTTCGGCAGCCGCAACTGCGGCAGGAGGTGCCTCCCCTGCTAAAGCCGCTGGCGATGGTGCTGGAGAAGGGATCTACCTCATTTCCCTCTTTTGACTCATTAAATTCCGTTGCATCCCAGCCCACTCTCTCTGTCGTCCTTTCCGCTGCAGGTGCTCTCCCAAGATGGCCAGGGAGGCAGATGTTGCTCAGGGGCTGATTTTGGGAGGGGGTTTTTGGGGAGGGCTGTGCACTGATCGTCAAGACAGGCTTGCACTGAGTATGCTTGGTCGTGTGATCCTCTAGTTTCTAAATTGGTCTGCCTTTTCCGGACCGGATAGAATTACCCTACGTTTGACTACCAACCACTTGGCTGTGCACACCTTTTCTTTTTCCTTGGACAGCTCAACATTGTGATGCCAGTAGTCAGGAGGGAGTGTGGCATTGACAAGACATAGGCACTCCTAGCTTCCCCGGAGACGCCAGGAGAACCCATCCTAAGCACAGCATTCTCAAAGGGAGCGACACAGTGCAGTGGGCTGCCTTATCCTAGAACCATATCGTCATACAGTCGTAGAATGACGCTGGTTGCAAGAGACCTTTAACGATCGTCCAGTATAATCCCCCTGCCATGGGCGGGGACATCTGTCGCTACATCACATTACTCAAAGTTCCATCCCACCTAAACTTGAATACTTCCAGTGGTGGGAGATCCCATCCTTCTCTGGGAAACCTTTGCCAGTCTCTCACCACCTTTGTTGTAATAATTTTCTTCCTGATGGCCAATCCACCTCTGCCCGATTTCAGTTTAAAGTTGCTGCCCCTTGTCCTATCCTGACAGGCCTTGATAAAAAGTCTCCCTCCGACTTTTTATATTGGAAGGCTGCAACACTATCCCTGCGGAACCTTCTCTTCTCCAGGCAGAACAACCCCAACCCCCTCAGCCTTTCTTCACAGGAGAGCTCTTGCATCCCTCTGACCCTTTTGGTAGCCCTTCTCTGGACCTGCTCCAACAGGTCCATGTCTTTTTTGCACTGGGGACCCCAGGCTGGATGCACTACTCCAGGTGGGGTCTAACGAGAGCGGACCTGAGGCAGAGCATCGCCTCCCTTGGCCTGCCTGCCATGCTTCTTTTTGTGCAGCCCAGGACACAACTGGCTTTCTGGGCTGCAAGCGCACAGTGCTGGCTCATGTCCAACTTTCAACCTCCAGTAGCCCCAATTCTTTCTCTGCAAGCCTGCTCTCAACCATTTATCCCCCAGTCAGTATTGATATTGCCCCAAGCCACGTGCCAGATCTTGCGCTTGGCCTTGGTGAAGGTGCTGAGTTTCACATGGGACCATTCCTCCTCATGCCTGTCAAGATCCCTCTGGACACCATCCCTTCCCTCAAGTGAATCAGGTGCATCCTTCAGTTTGATGTCATGCACAAACTTGCTGAGGGGGCGCTCAACCCCACTACCTATGTTGTCGATGAAGATATGAAATAGTATTGGTCCCACTACGGGCCCCTGAAGGACGCAACTCGTCACTGGTTTCCAATTGCACATTGAGCTGTTGACTATAACTCCACGGATGCAGTCCAAGTGCCCTTGGGGGGCACTCTCAGTTGCAGGTGAGGAAGGCATCTCTGACTCCACCAGAGCCCCTGGCCATCAGGCCCAGCTTTGCTGAGCCTCTGCCCGGACGTGCCCTCTTGGCCTCGCTGCACGTGCTGCGGAAGGGGCACATGGGCACTGCTGACCTTGGTTGGTTGGCTGGTTGGTTGGCTGGTTGGTTGGTTGGTTGGTTGGCTGGTTGAGGAGCCTGGGCTGTGGAAGGCCCTGGGAGGGCAGCAGCTGCACAAGATATTGGGGAGTGGACAAGAGGGGAGAGGAATAGAGGGGAGAGGATTGGCAGCAAGTTCTTTTGCCCTGGCTGTCACTGTTCCGCGGGAGGAGACACGAGCAGAAAACGGCCCCAGAGGACAGCAGGAGAGGCAACGGGGGAACCAGGCTGTACCAAAGGTCGTTTTCTTCACAGCAGCCCACATGGTGATGCGCTTTACATGCGTGGCAAAACCGGTGCAGATAACACACCACAGCTTCAGCTGCTGCCGCGCAGCGCTTGCACAGCATCAAAACCATCTCTCTTTCTCACTCTGCTCCCCCCGCAGTGGAGTCTAGCGGTGGGCAAGCTGCTGGGAGGGGACACAGCCAGGATGGGGGACCTGAATTGACCAAAGGACTAGTCCATGTCATGTTAACATCATGCTCAGCAATCAAAGTGTGGGCAGTGTTTCCAAAGTAGCTCTTCTTCGGAGACCGGCTGGGCATCGATGCGCTGGTGCTTCGTGGTGGGTGATTGCTTTTGCATGAGCTCTTTTTTTCCCTTTTGCCCCTTCCCTCCTTAGACTGTGCTGATCTCGACCCCAGGCTATTTTGCTGTCTTGCTCTTCCAATTCTCCCCCATCCCACTGGGACAGCAGAGCGAGCGAGAAGGGCCAGTGGGTGTTAAGTTCCGTCTGGGGTCGACACCACTCACGCCCACAGGCAGCGCACGTGCCCCTTGCCCTGCTCCGGCCCCGTCTGTGCCCAGGGCTTCCTGGGAAAGTGACTGGAGAGAGGGAGGCGGAGGGTATGGGCTGAGTGTCTCAAAGCGCAAGGTGACACATGTCCACCCAGAGCAACTTGTCTCTGCCTGCCTGTCTTGGGAGAGCATCTGCAGGGGAAAGGATGGCACAGAGGCGTGGGCTGGGATGCAGGAGAACTTTAATGAGTCAAAAGAGGTCGCTCTGAGGGGAGGTCCTGGTTCACGGAGCACAGGGGTAGAAAAGAGTCTGTGCCCCATTGCTGTGGCAGAGATCCCACCAGGTGTCCATGTGCATGGCCCACAGAGGCGGCAACGGGGCCAGCAGGTCCTCCCTAGGCTGGCTTTGTGGGGCTCACAGAGCAGAGGAGCACAAGAGAACAGGAACACGGGGGGTAAAGGAGAGAGCGGAAGAGGGGAAAGGCAGGCATGGGCCGTGCTTTGCGAGAGCCCAGGCTGGCCCCGTCCTTCTGCAAGGGGTACTGCGGTTGCTCAGCCCCTCTGGAAGCATCAGCACCATGCTCCCTCGCCAGTCCGGTACCATCCTGTGGTTCCCTGGGGGCCTTCTCCAGCACCATCGCCAGCGGCTTTAGCAGGGGAGGCACCTCCTGCCGCAGTTGCGGCTGCCGAAGCCGGAGAGGCCGAAGCCGGAGAGGCCAAAGCCCCCGGAGGAGATGGGCACTCCCTCAGAGCTGAGGATGCTGCCAACGGCAGCGGAGGTGGAGGATCCCACGGCGGTGCTCTGCGGGAAGGAGCTGAGGATGGGTCCGGGCAGGGTCACCACCACGGGGGAGGGCTGGATGACGACGGTGGAGTCCTGGCACTGCCTGACGCAGGGCTCGTTGCAGCTGTTGGCCAGCGGGGTCGGGCCGCAGGGCTGGCAGGGCAGGCACTGGTTGTAGCAGGACATGTCTCAAAGGTGGAGGTGAACCTGGGAGAGAGGACAGGGGGAAGCTGAGCACGATATGTGAGTGCGGAGAAGTCTGTCACCCCAGCATGAGTTTAGACGAGACATGGAGGTGTTTCAGGGAGTGCCTGAAGGAAGGTTTCTCCTTCCCTTAAGCTCAGAGGAACCCTGTCAAGAGCAACAAAGCCCAGGGAGTGTCCTGGCCAGCCAACAGCTCAACTCAACCAAGCCCCAAACTATCCCCGTGCCACAACTTCCGACCCCTTCCGCCTCCCATGACAAGTAACCCCATGACCCGGTGTAGAACAAAGGGGCGAGCATGCAAAGAAGGATAAGGGGGAGGAGAAAGGCCTTCAGACTCACCTTCTTCCCAAGGAGATGGAGGCAAGAGGACTGGATGAGAGAGTGAGGAGAAGGACCCGCTTTTATACGGCTCCTGTACCGCCCCAGGCGTACAGTCACTGCACGCGGTCAGTAATTTTCCAACAGACTCACCTCCAAAGCAAAATATCCTCCCTAATGGCACAGGTTGTGTTTTGGTTTCCATCAACACTGCCATTTCATTTCCTCATTTCTGACAGGCTTCAGCTGTCGTGGACGCTCCTTTCATGCGCTGGGATTCCAGTCTCAAGGATATTCCAGTCAGGGTTGTGTCACTGCCGGCAGAAGATACCTGCCAAGTGTAGGAGGGATCCCGTGCAGGCAGGAGATTCTGGCTTGGGGCAGCGAAGTGCGATCATCTGCAACCGCCTTTGCAGGAAGAAGCCCAGCTCTGCCCTGCGCTGCACACATCAGGGGAGCACCCAAAGGCTCCTCTTCCTTTAAGGACGTGCCACTTGTTTCTCTGTCCTCCCGCTCTCTCAGCTCACTCTATCAGTCACGAGCTGTGGCATCTCCAGGCAGCCAGGCTGTGCCCATGGTTTCATCTGTCTTCCTCTTGGGGAAGGATCAGGTCTGGAAAATATTGAAACCGATTGGGCTGACATGAGTGATACCTGCACCTGATACCATGCACCTGAGGGAACTGGTTGGTGTCACTACAAGGGTGCTCTCAACTCCCTTTGAAAGCCCCAGCAGTTCAGGGAATGCTTCTGAGGACTGGAAGAAAGCCAACGGGCCTCCTGCCTTCAGGAAGGGCACGAAGGAGGTGCCAGGGAACGACAGGCCGGTCAGCCTCACCTCAGTCCCTGCAAAGGCGATGGAGCAAATCATCCCGGAAGCCCCTGCCGACAATGAAAGGATCGGAAGGTGACTGTGAGTGGCCAGCATGGATTTATGGAGGGCAAAGCAGGCCTGACCAACCTCACGGCCTTCTTTGACGACGAGTGTGGTGCCGGTGGGTGAGGGAAGTGCAGCAGAAGCTGTTAATCTCATGTAACCGAGGCTTTTGGTGCTGTCTCCTGTGACAATCCTTGCAGACCGGCTGACAAAATACAGGCTAGGGAAGAGGGCGGTGCAGGGGAGTGAAATCTGCCATGGCTGCTGGTCTCCAAGGGTTGTGCTGAGTGGAACAAAGTCCAGCTGGCAGCCACTCTCTCCTGGCGCACGGCAGGGGTCCCGGCTGGGGCCAGGAGTGTTTAACCCCCTTATGCAACGTCCTGCAGTGGGGGAGGAAGAACCTCCTGCACCTCTACAGGCTGGGGCCGATGCGCTTCCAAACAGCTTTGCGGCAGAGGACGTGGGTCCTGGTGGACACCACGAGGCAGCCTGTCCCCTTGTGGAAAGGGTGTTCCACACCATCCTGGGCTACACTAGGAAGGGGCTTTCTATCAGATGGTGGACGGTGATCCCTCTTCTCTGCTCAACACTGCTGAGACAACAGCTGCCGCAAACAGTGAGTCCCCACTACGAGAGAGTCATGGCCATACCGGAGCGAGTCCAACAAAGGTCCATGGAGCCCGTGAAGCAAGTGGAGCCCCTGAGGCAGGAGGGGATGCAAGAAGTGGGGTTGTTCAACGTGGAGAAGAGAAGGCCGCAGGGCACGCTTCCTAGCAATGGGTAAAAGAGCGGATGGCAGGGACTCAAGAACACAGGGTCAGACTGTCCCGAGTCCTACCCAGCGAAGGGACAAGAGGTAATAGGCACATATTGAAATATGGGAAATTCCACAAAAACGTAAGAAAAGACTTTGTTCGTGCGAGGGTGGTCAAGCAATGGCTGGGGTTGCCCGGACAAGTCGCGGCTTCTCCATCCTTGCAGGCAGTCAGAGCTTGGCAGGACTTGGACCTGGGCTTCCTCCAAAGGCTGACTCTGCTAGGCAATCTGCAGAGGGGTCCCTTCCACCCTCAGGGATCCTGGGATTCTGCTTTGGGCAAAAGGCGGGGGCTGCACAGCTGTGGCTAAGAAGGAAGAATTGTTTGGGAACACTGGAATCAAGGGCAGCCGTGGCTCTCACGCCTGAGAAACTGAGAGAGATGAAGACCTGACGGCAGGGAGGAAAGGCAGTAGCAGTGCACAGCCCCTGGACTTCAGGCAGCTGGTGTGTAGGATGCCATGGAGGCAGCAGGGAAGAGCTCAGAAAAGCTGGCAGCGCCTTTGTCAGCTCATTGTCCAAGAGCAGGAAGGGTCCAGCCCAATACTCAGGAAAACAAGGAGAAGTCTCAACAGACTGGCTTTGGCTAAGCGGAGTACTCAAGGCGGAGCACCAGCGTCAAAAGGCAGCATCCCCGAGGCAGAAGGAGGGACAAGGTGCAAAGGAGGAAAACATTTAGAAACATTTCCTCGGCACGTTGCGATGCTGTTAGGAAAGTCAAAGCTCAGCTTGCGTTGAATCTTGCAAGGGGCATCAAGAGCAACAGGCAGGAATCAACAAGAGCAACATCCACCCCTGGGCGGGGGGAGCCCTCCCAGCAGTGGGTGGGCATCAAATCGAGGACTGCCTGAGAAAAGTCAGCCTGTACAAGCCAGCTGATGCACTCCTGGTTAGGAATGCTGTACGTGTAGGTGTACATGAGGCCCAAAGGACTCCTCAGCTTGGAGCTCAACCCAGCACCATTGGGGAGGCAAGGAAACATCCCCCAAGTGCCCTACAAGTGCGGACTGGCAGGGCTCTGCAGTGCCACGTGCCCGAGGATGCTCAGGGAGGGGATGTGCTCAGAAGGGCCCTGCGTACAAAACCAGCTCTAAGACTCCTTCAAAGAGGCAAGGCACTTCCCTGCCCTGCAGACATGGAGGCAGCTTGGATGTGTCCCAGGAGGGCAAGGGAACGCCTTCAGTAGGCAAGCTTCCTGGGATAGACTCTCCCTACCCATGGCGAGTCACACTCTAATTTTCGATTGGTCATGTGGCAGGTCCATCCTGACCCCGGGACACAGTCTCTGAGCACTTGGCTGTGCCCAGACAACACAGCTCGACAGGCTCAACTGCCATTTCCCTCAGCATGACCTTCTTGCCAGCAGTCCCAGAGCGTGGAGGTCTTGCAGGATTGTCAGTGAGTTTTGGAAAAGTGGCCAGGCCTTTGTGTCTCCTGCTGTTCAGGATCCAAAGTGTGTGGCCAAGGTGCATAGTGGTGTGAAGAGATTGGGGGAGCAAGGTGCTGTCCTGAGCCCCAACACACCCCTCAAGATGTGAGGAGGGACCTGTCTCCAGAGAATTTGTTGAGGAATCAGGTTTTGGTATAGCAATGTCCTCCTTCCTTGGCTGGGGAGCCCCCAGAGACTGCCATGAGAGGGGACAACTTTAACAAAGAAACCAGCAAGTGTCTCCCCAGTAGAAGAAGATTTCCTTGGGTGAAGGCATTTGAAATCAATAGGGCAGCCCACCTGCCTTTGGAGGCCATGACCAGTGACTGCTGACTTGAGCAGGGAGGCAGACAAGAAGGTAGAAGGATGCAGCATGTCCTCAGTCACAGGAGCCTTTGGGCCCCCAGGAGAGGATTGCATTGGTGGGAAGACATGTGCAACTTCCTGCACAAGGGGTTGTAAACAACCTCACCAGATTTCCTGAAACCCATGTCCTTTGTCTGCACATACCCCTTCAGCACTTGGAGCATGTCTTCTGCCTGCGCTGACATGATTCTGCCCACAAAATCCTTGGGCCTCTCATCCCAATATTTCAAAAGAGCCTCCGTGGCCTAATGGTCATGTCAGAAATGAGGAAGTGAAATGACAGTGTTGATGGAAACCAAAACACAACCTGTGCCATTAGGGAGGATATTTTGCTTTGGAGGTGAGTCTGTTGGATAATTACTGACCGCGTGCAGTGACTGTACACCTGGGGCGGTACAGGAGCCCTATAAAAGCGGGTCCTTCTCCTCACTCTCTCATCCAGTCCTCTTGCCTCTATCTCCTTGGGAAGAAGGTGAGTCTGGAGCCTTTTCTTGTCTTCCTCTTCCTCCTGCTGCTCCTGCTTCTCCTCATTTGGGATTTCTCAGCACATAACTTAGACTTTGTCCTTTGCTGGGTCTTGAAGCTGCTTGCCATGGGAGAGGGAGGGAGCAGAAGATGTGGCATGGGCAGAGGTGCTAGTCAGAGGTATCTCCTGAGCTATGGGCTAGGTGGGGACCTGCTTTGGCTTGGTTGCTCTTGGTGTGGATCTTCTGGACTTAGGTAAACAATCTCCCTCATGGTGGGGTTAAACACTGCTCCTTAACAACTCCTCATGCTTTCTAATGCCCTGTCCTCTCTCCCAGGTTCACCTCCACCTTTGAGACATGTCCTGCTACAACCAGTGCCTGCCCTGCCAGCCCTGCGGCCCGACCCCGCTGGCCAACAGCTGCAACGAGCCCTGCGTCAGGCAGTGCCAGGACTCCACCGTCGTCATCCAGCCCTCCCCCGTGGTGGTGACCCTGCCCGGCCCCATCCTCAGCTCCTTCCCGCAGAGCACCGCCGTGGGATCCTCCACCTCCGCTGCCGTTGGCAGCATCCTCAGCTCTGAGGGAGTGCCCATCTCCTCCGCGGGCTTTGGCCTCTCCGGCTTCGGCAGCCGCAACTGCAGCAGGAGGTGCCTCCCCTGCTAAAGCCGCTGGCGATGGTGCTGGAGAAGGCCCCCAGGGAACCACAGGATGGTACCAGACTGGCGAGGGAGCATGGTGCTGATGCTTCCAGAGGGGCTGAGCAACTGCAGTACCCCTTGCAGAAGGACGGGGCCAGCCTGGGCTCTCGCAAAGCACGGCCCATGCCTGCCTTTCCCCTCTTCCACCCTCTCCTTTCCCTTTCATGTCTTTCTCCTGTGGTCCCCTTGGCTGAGAGCCCCACAAAGCCAGCCTAGGGAGGATCTGTTGGCCCTTTTCCCTCTCTGGGGCAGGCAGATGGATACCTGGTGGGATCTCTGCCACAGCCATGGGGCGCAAACTGCTTTCTGCACCAGGACCTCACCTCAGAGTGACCTCATTTCCTTCTTTTGACTCATTAAAGTTCTCCTGCATCCCAGTCCATGTCTCTGTGTCATCCTTTGGCTGCCCCAGGCACAGTCACTGCACGTGGTCAGTAATTATCCAGCAGGCATGCCTGCCTTTCCCCTCTTCCACTCTCTCCTTTCCCTTCTGTGTCCTTGTTCTCTTGTGGTCTCCTTGGCTGTGAGCACCATAAAGCAAGCCTAGGGAAGACCTGCTGGCCTTGTTGCCTTTGTGGAGCACGTAGTTGGACGCTTGGTGCAATCTCTGCCATGGCCATTGGGTACAGACTCCTTTCTGCCCCTGGTGCTCCCTGAACTGGGACCTCCCCTCAAAGCGACCTCATTTCCCTCTTTTCACTCATTAAATTTCTGCTGCATCCCAGCCCATGTCTCTGTGTCATCCTTTCCCTTTCAGGTGCTCTGCCAAGATGCCCAGGGAGAGAGGTGTTTCTGAGGGAGGTTCTGGGAGGATGTGTTTGGGGATTGTTTTGTCCTGACTGTTTACGCAGGCTTGCGTTGAGTGTGCTTAGTCATGCATCGGGTTACTAAACTTCTCTGTCTTTTCCAAAACCTGCAGGCTGATAATATTACAACTGGAAAAGGGACTTTATTCCAAATTACACCCATGGCCAACCTTAAACTTTTTGGAGGGATAGTGCACACGGAGTGTCCCTGTGTTTCTCTAGTGCACCAGGATAACTTGGTCCACATCTAGCAATCCTTCCCATGCCGTAAAATTCACACCGTCTTGTGGGCTGGGGGTCCACTTCCCATGGAAACTGTGTGCCAGCATCCCTTGTGTTCTGCATAAATGCTCTGTCTGGGAACAATCCCTCTTTACTGTGTTGTGGGAAAAAGTCCTCTGCAGAGACCAAAAAACCTTTTGGCACAGGACTGCTGGACCTGGAAAAGACTTTATCAGTTTCATTCAGACCTTGGAACCATGCAATGAGCCAGGTCAAAATAGTTCTGTTTAGCTTATAGTGTGTGTGGTCCTGTCTGGGATATGGAGAGAGAAAATTTCCATTGCAGTGGTTTTCTCACCACTTTGTCCATCCTCTGAAGAGTGGCATAGTAAGTGGCATATCTGACAGTAGCAGGTGGTCTGCAAGGTGCCTCTTTTCTCCACCATCACTAGTCCCTTCTGCTGATTGACAGTGGTCTGGCCCATGGAATCTGGAAAAAATGGATGTCAGTGACTGCACAGGGAAAGACTCCATGATCCAGATGATCCTGGAGAAGGCAACATGTTCCTGGCTCTGCAGCAAGAACTGGAAGGCTGGAGACAGCAAGATGGACAGTGGTTTGGGACAGGAGCTCAGAGCTCTTGGCTCAGTATGGATCCTGCAGTACAATAATGCCCATCACCTCTTGTAGGATGTCCCGGTAGGGCAGCTGTGCTGTGCCCCTGCTCCAGGTCCCTGGTCTGCTGCTGCCCAGAGCTCCAGGGAACAGCTTGTAGTGCCTGGCCCTTGTGTGCTGGGACCAGGATGCCTCCATCAGAGTAGGAGAACTGGGATTTGCTGTGAAAGTTACATCCCACTTCGCATTTGCTGTCATCTTGGGTTTCTCCTGGGTCCTCGAGGACTCACAAAGCAGAGCTGGAAGGGAGGGAATAGCAAGCCCTAGAGGTGTTGACATGCAGGAAGAAAGTGTTAAGCCACAGCATGCTGTATTGCATGTGTCAGCCACGAGAGAGATTGGGATATCCTAATTCTATTAACAGGAAAAGAACTTCCAATTTCCCGCTATCCCTGCAGATGATTGATGTATCTGTGCTGTAAAAGGAAAAATTCACATCTGCAGGACAACAGAGAGCTCCCACAGTGATACACAGCTGTGGTGGGTTAACATCAGCTGGCTACCAGGCTCCCACAATCTGCTCTACCACTGCCCCTGCTCAACAGAATAGGGGGAGAAAATATGAAAAAGCTTGTGGATTGAGATAAGGCCAGGGAGATTACTTGCCAGTTACCATCATGGTCAGAATAGACTCATCTTGGGGAAAATAATTTAATTTAATGCCAATAAACAAGAGTAGGATAGTGAGAAATAAAACAACTCTAAAAACAATTTCCACCTACTCTCTTCTTCTCAGGTTCACTCCTGACTCTTTTACCTCCTGCTGCACTGCCCTGACCTTTGCAAGGGGGTGGGGAATCTTGTGTACAGATCATAAATCTTTGTCTCTGCTGCTCATTCCTTCTCACTCTGTTCCCCTGCTTCAGCATGGGGTCTCTCCTATGGGACACAGTCCTTCATAAATTCACCAACCTAGGTCCTTTCCACGGGCTATAGTTCCTGATAGGAGCCTGCTCCTGTGTGGGCTATCCATGGGCTGCAGCTTCCTTCAGTGCCTACTCATCTGTTCTGGCATGGGGTCCTCCATGGGCTGCATTGTGGATATCTACTCTGCCATGGTTCTCCATAGGCTGCAGGGGGACAGCCTGCTTCATCATGATCTTCTCCATGGGCTGCAGGGGAATCTCTTCTCTTGTGCCTGGGGCACTTCCTTCCCCTCCTTCTCCACTGACCTTGGTGTTGGCAGGGTTGTTTCTCTCACATTTTCTCACTTCTCGCTCTCAGCTATTGCACAATGCTTTTTACCCATTCTTAAAGGTGTTATCACAGAGGTGCTACCAATATCACTGATTGACTTAGCTTTGGCCAGTGGCGGGTCCATCCTGGAGATAGCTGAAACTGGCTCTATCCAACATGGGGGCAGCTTCTGATATTTTCTCACAGCAATCTCCCTTGCAGCCCCCCTTCTCCCACTCCCTTCTTTCCCCCCTTGCTACCAAAACCTTTCCATGTAAATCCAATACAACACCTATAAACACTGGTCCTAGGTCCATCAAAAGAGACAGTAAGAGAGAGAGGGATGGATGGAGAAAGGAAGTCCTTCCGTACATCTTTGCCCGAGTAACACTGTAGATATTGCTGACATATTCGGACAAATGATCTACCCCAACCATGCACACAGTATAGCAATGTGAGAAACATCCAGACATTCCTGAAATCAAGAAGAAAGTAACCCAGGTAGAGGGCTAGCCCTCAATTATGGCTACAGTAACAAGATAACTGTGTAAGAAACAGCCAGAACTTGTAGCTAATAAAAAGGGAGTATTTGCTTAGCCAGATTACGAAGGAAATAATCTGATATATATCAAAAAATGTCTGCAAAATTGTAACCAAGTGGGTCAGAGTAAACAGGATTGCCTTCTTTACAGAAAAGAGGTCAGCTGGCATGTTGGGCACTATGACTGAGGAATCACAGATCCCAGCAAAAGACAAATTGTTGAGGAAGTGCATGGATGTGTGGAGGCATCTGTCATGGGTCATAGACACCACTGTGAAGAAGCTACAATAAGGCTGCACAGGAAGAGATGCAGGAACACCACACAGAGGAACATTGGTGTCTGTGGGATTGAGAAAAGTCCCAGAAGGGTGAACTCTTTTACTGTGGTCTGAATCAATGTCTCTTCCTCTAACTTTTTCTTCCTGAAAGGGAAGTGGAAACTGTGCATAGAAAGTTAAGTCTATTTCTGTTTGCTTTTTTTTTTTTTTTTTTTAGGACTTTTTGTGTTCCTCTGCTTGCTGACGACACCAGGAACAAGTGGAGTAGTAAGATATAAAGCATTCCTTTTCACACTTCAGATCTTACTCTTGACTCACTGACTGCATAACCACAGATGAATCATCATATGATATGAGAAGATATTTGCCATATTTGGTATGTGGAGAATTTGCATTTATCTTTCAAGTATTTGCATTTATCTCCTTCACCCTAGAGATTACCAAGTCTGTCTGGTAAGTCTGTCATATATCATTGAATTACATTGCTCTACATAAAAGAAAAAATCTTTGAGATTGATATATGCTTTTTTGTTCTATCCTACTAAAAATATCCCTTTTCATCCTCTCCACATAAAAGCACGGAACATATATAATGAAGAATTAAATATCTTACAAAGTGCTTCCTTTTGATGAATCATCCTTGTTAGCAAAAATGAAGAAAATAAATCTATAGCATTCTTCATGAAAATGTATAGGAGTAGTTTGTTCAAAATCTCTGAAGTCTGTCCAGGTATAGCAGAAGTCCTTTAGAGGGAGCATAAGTACCCCACATGGTCTGTGAGTCAGGACTGGATACAAAGCATACAATTTCAATAGAAAAATTAATAGCTCGAGGATTTACCAATGGCAATGAAGGATACAGCATTCTTACCAAATGAACATCTTCCCCATTTCATAAAAACCCCAATAAACTGCAAAGTTGTATGTTTATTTTGGAAGACTTGCTTAGATTGTACTAGGAATATAATTCAGTGGAGATTCTGGTCTTGTGTTATTTAGGAGGTCCAGCTAGGTAATCTATGTGTGGTGAAAGCACCTGGGAGTATAGATTATATTATTAAAGAAGAGTATTAATAAAAAGTTAGGTGAAACGGCCAATTACATGGAGGTGGTAAAGTGGAAAGTAAAATGAAAGAAATCCATACTATTTTCCGTTGTAACAACTTCCACTAAAATGTTACCCAAGGAATACAACTGTGTTGAGTCAGAAATACAAAAATTCATATTACAGTCACATATTGCTACACATGCGTTTTCTCTGTGAAGAGACTCACCTCAGTCTTCTGGCAATGTTCTTCCTAATGAAGCCTGGGATGTTATTGGCCTTCTTTGTTACAAGAGTGCATTGGTGGCTCATGTCCAATGTAGTGTCCACCATCAGTACCCTCAAGTTCTTTTCTCCAAAACTGCTTATCAGGTTGTCATTCCCAGCCTGTACCAGTTAATGGGATTATTCCTCCCCAGGTGCAGGTGCAGAACTTTGCATTTCCCTTTGCTGAACTGCATGACTTTTGTCTGTTCACTTCTCCAGCCTGTTGAGGTCCCTCTGAATGGTAGCACAATGGTACCTCCCCTCCCTGGTTTGTGTCATATGCAAACCTGGTGTGGGTGTGCTCTATCCCATTGTCCAGGTCACTAATGAACAGGTGAAATGGTAGAGAGTAGAAATGATGTCTAGAATTGTGTTCTTCCAAGAAAATCCTAAAGGACCACAAAGGATCAAAACAACAGCAAAACTGTCCACAGATGGGAACTGCATTCTGTGCCATGTCCTGATTGGAGGTCAAGTCCTATGCTATACAGCTTGGGGTTCCCAGCTTCTGAAACGATATAAGATTGTCAATCCTCTTTTTCTTTCTTGTGATAGGTCCAACAAATTGTGTTTTAATCAATACCTTATGGACTCTGAGTGCTTTTCTTACCAGGATCATAACAAACAGTAGCCCCAGTGCCTTATATCAGTACACTGCGATCACGGGGAGGTCTCTCTGGAGCAGCAGTGAGAGAGTTTTGCTGAACCCTATGGGCTGAGATTCCTGGATGCAACATTTCTGAATTGCCTACTTGGCTACTTCCTTGTAAGGATAATTATCCCCAAGTCTCATTGGGAAGAGTTCCTGCTGCCTTTTAGCTGTGAAGCAAACCCTTAGGTGGAGAATTCAGAGTTTGTATTTGGCATACATTGGGAATCGGAATACATTGGAATTGTAGGGAGTGCTGGATGAGGTCTGCTGATGTCTGTGCAGATGGAAGCTAAGCTCTGATGAGATAGATACCTTCCTGGGTGAGCCTTTCTCAGGAGCAATTATGATCTGTTCACTGAAGACCATATGACATCTCTCTGTCATGTCCAAAAAGAAAGGACCTAAAGTTATCACACTGACTTTAGTAGAACCAACCTGACATGGGCTAGATGACAATTTGTCCCATCTGTTCCTAGTGACTTACTCCAAAGCCTTTCTCCTTGTTACTTTTGAGGCTTTACAACATGCTTCCAAAATTCCCCTGCTCACCTTCAGCCCCTGCTGTTTCCCCAGTCCCTCTTCACAGAGTATTCACTGTTTTTGAGAGCTGTGGCACTGCCACAGTCACAGATGAGTTGCTGTGTCTTACAGTGGTTGCAGGGTGAGAGGTGTGCTGGGAAATTCCCTCAGAACATGTCCCTTGCTTTTTGGAACTTAATGTCTGTCTGCCAGTCAGGGTGTGTGGACAACCTGTCCCCTCCAAATTCACACACTCCCTCCCTCCCTCTTTTCTCACAGTCCTTATCCCGCTCCCTGGCTTGGGCACTTTCCTCCTCCTTTCCATCTCAGAAGACTGTGGGAGAACAGGCTTCAAACAGCTCCAGAGTGGTCTCTAAGGGGAGGAGTTCCTTGGCTGGGCAAGGCTCCATCAGCCTTGGAACTGTTCACATATTCAGGTATACTCTTTGAATGATGAAGAGCTGCAGAACTTTTGTGGGGTGGGGATGTCTAAGAGATCCTGAAGCCTTAATGCTCTTGACCTTACTGTGGGGAGGGGGGAGAAAGATTATGATTATGAGTTTTTGGAGCTTTTTGGGAGAAAACTCAAATTTAGAATGAACTGAAATTATCAGATCTTATAATTTCAGTGGCTGGCGCATGTGGTCATCCTGGATGTGGTCCTAAGAGGAGCGGGCTTCCCAATTCCCCATCAACCCATCCCTTCACATCCCCTTCATGCTCCAGGGTGCAGGGCTGTGCCTTCCACACATTCACACCACTCAGTGTAGCACACCAATGAATACTCTGTGTGCTACCTGTTGTGTGGGAGGTATCCCTTATTCTTCTTCTGCCAACCCCTCATCTTTCGCCCATGGAATAAGATGTCCTTGTCACCTCTGGGTTTGTGGCAACCCTAAAGATCCTGCTGGAGACTGGTTCCTTTCTGTGGTTGAAAGTTGTCCTACCAGAACAGGACACAGTCAGGGTACATGGGATGATGTAGAACAGTATTTGCAGAGACCACTGGAAGGGGACAATTGGCAGAAATATTGAGGACCTCTATTCCCCCCAAAATAGTACTGTCCAGAAAACTGAGGACCCCCGGGGGAAGTTGTAAAACTCCAGTGGGACAAAACCTATGAAATTCCCAATGGCCAAGCAGGCATGTGCAGAAGAGCAAGCATTTCTAGCTAGGCAGGTGAGGACTCCATTGGGAAACCATACCAGGAACAATCTTTTCCTTCCATGGGGATTCTGAAGCTCCCCCGCACCCCCTTCTCGGCCTTTTTCAAGATGAGAATGTCACTTGCTTTACTCCAGTCCTTAGGAACCTCTCCCAATCACTATGATCATTCAAAGATTATTGAGAGTGGTCTCACAATGACATCAGTCAGCTCCCTCAGCACTCATGGGTGTGTTCCATCAGGGTCCATGGACTTATGCATGTCCAGTTTGCCTAAGTCCTCTTCTACCAAAGATACATTTTCCTTGCTCCAAACTTTCCCTCTGGTCTGTGGGGCCTAGGATTCCTGAAGACTGGTCTTGTAAATAAAGACTGAAGTGAATAAGAAATTACTGCCCTGTGTCACCACGGCCTCTGCCCCATTCAGAAGCAGGCCTATAATTTCCCTGGCCTTTCTTTTGCCACTAACATACTTGGGATGGACTGCTTTTGATCTTGGAGGAAGTGATCCTTGAATACTAACCAGCTTTTCTGACACTCGCTTCCCTCCAGGGCCTTATCCCATGAGCTTTTTCCAAGAAGATCTCTGAAATGACAAAATCTACTGTCCTGAAGTCCAGGACTTTCTTCTTCCTTTTTGCCCTGCTCCCTCTTTGTAGGATCCTGAATACCATCATTTCAAGGTCACTGCATCCAAGGCTGCTTTTGACTTTCACATCCCTAACAAGTTCCTCCTTGTTAGTGAGTGTAAGGTCCAGTAGAGCACCTCTTATTGGCTCCTCTATCACTTGGGTCAGGAAGTTATCAGTGCCCTCCATGAACCTCCTGGATTGCTTGTGCCTTGTTGTGCTGTTCCTTCAGCAGATATTGGGGTGGCTGAAGTCACACATGAGGACCAGGGCCTGTGAATGTGAGGCTACTTCTAGCTGTCTGTAGAGGGCCTCATCCACTTGTTCTTGCTGTTCAGGTGACCTACAGCAGACACACACTACAATGTCACCAGTACTGGTCTGGTCATTAATCTCTACCCTTAAGCACTCAGCTGGTTCCCAGGCAGAGCTCCATGCACTCCAGCTGCTCTCTCACAGAAAGGGCAACTCCACCTTCTTGTCTTCCTGGCCTGTATCCCCCTAGTGCAACACTGCAGTCAAGTAAACCATCCCACCATGTCTCCATGATCCCAACATGTTGCCCTGCAACTGCAGACAAATATACTCGTTTCCAAATGTATTTGAAAATCCCTGTGACAATCTGTTTATAATTGAAGCAAAGAACAGTCAAGAAGCTCAGCAAACAGCAGGAGTGTCCTGGATGGAGGAGCATAAGGGAAACTTTGTCTGGTCTGTGGGACTCTGTGTGCCTGAACTATTTTAGGTCCAGTGGTGCCTTCAGGAATTCCTGCTTTGCACCCAGGTGACCAAGGATGCCTGAGGGATGTCAAGGCTTTAATTACTTCCTTGAGTTGAGGGAGAAAGTTGAACTTTTTTTTCAAGTTTAACAAAATTGGAGGAAAGAGGGGCCCAAGATAGCTGGCTAATATTCAAGGATCACCTCCTCCAAGCTCAGGAACCATGCATCCCAACAAAGAGGAAGTCAGGCAAAAACACCAGGAGGCCTGCATGGATGAACAAGGAGCTCCTGGACAAACTCAAACACAAAAAGGAAGCCTACAGAGGGTAAAAGTAAGGGCAGGTAGCCTGGGAGGAATACAGAGAAATTGTCCGAGCAGCCAGGGATCAGGTTAGGAAAGGTAAAGACCTGATAGAACTAAACCCGGCCAAGGACATCAAGGACAACAAGAAGAGTTTCTATAGGTATGTAGAGATCAATGATGAGTGGCATTCCTCAGGGGTTGGTACTGGGACTGGCACTCTTTAACATCTTTGCTGGTGACATGGACTGTGGAATCAAGTGCACCCTCAGCAAGTTTGCCAATGACACCAAGCTGTGCGGTGCAGGTGACACGCTGGAGGGAAGGGATGCCATCCAGAGGGACCTTGGCAGGCTTGAGAGGTGGGCTTATGAGAACCACATGAAGTTCAACAAGGCCAAGTGCAAGGTCCTGCACATGGGTTGTCTTGATTGACGAAAAGGTCAACATGA
Organism: Grus americana; assembly: GCF_028858705.1. Taxonomy (NCBI): domain Eukaryota; kingdom Metazoa; phylum Chordata; class Aves; order Gruiformes; family Gruidae; genus Grus; species Grus americana. The sequence continues at coordinate 7,782,490 of NC_072873.1, read as the reverse complement.
GCTGGCAGTGTGCTCTTGCAGCCCAGAAAGCCAACCGTGTCCTGGGCTGCATCAAAAGAAGTGTGGCCAGCAGGTCAGTGGAGGTGACTCTGCCCCTCTACTCCATGCTCGTGAGACCCCACCTGGAGTACTGCATCCAGCTCTGGAGACCCTGCTACAAGAGAGACATTGAGCTGTTGTAACAAGTCCAGAGGAAGGCCATGAAGCTGATCAGAGGGCTGGAGCACCTCTCCTATGAGGACAGGCTGAGGGAGTTGGGCTGGTTCAGCCTGGAGAAAAGAAGGCTCCGGCGAGATCTGACTGCACCTTTCCAGTATCTGAAGGGGCCTACAGGAAAGATGGTGAGGGACTGTTTATCAGGGAGTGTAGTGATAGGACAAGGGGTAGTGGGTTTAAGCTGAAGGAGGGTCGATTTAGATTAGATGTTAGGAGGAAATTCTTCCCTGTGAGGGTGGTGAGGCACTGGCACAGGTTGCCCAGAGAGGTTGTGGATGCCCCATCCCTGGAAGTGTTGAAGGCCAGGTTGGATGAGGCTTTGGGCAACGTGGTCTAGTGAAGAGTGTCCCTGCCCATGTGTAAAAGAAATCTACCAGACATGAGTTACCCTAGGTTTGCTTTATTGCAGTGCTGGATGCACGGGGGAAACAGCTCCACCCAACGTGCATACAGGTGATTACCAACACACAGGTTATATAGAATCAGAACATACATATTCATCATTTTTCTCCGAAAAGGCAGTCCTAAGATGATAATTTCTTAGAATCCATCTCCATATTCTCCTCCCTGTCACGCATGCTCAGTGATTTGAGTTGGTGGTCCTCAAGGGGTCTCTGGTGGTCGTCAGTGGTCGCACACCTGTGTCCGCTGGATGACCCTCTTCTTGCAGGCATGCGCAGTATCCTTGCTGTGGATACACCCATCCATAACAACTCTCTTCAGATTAATATTACTTCAGATTAAGATTAATATTCCCAGGCCTATTTTCCGGTTGGGTAGGGACTGTACATGGAACGTAGCAGCGTTGTACATTGCCATGGTCAGTTAGCTTCATTACCTATTACCTTGGTTACAAACTCCTTTCCCATGATTATAGGCTTTGAAACAGTTCTAGGCCTTAAGCAGCATTCTAGTTAACATGAGTTTTCTTATAGCTAAGCTTCTATATTTTCTACACCATGGCAGAGGGGTTGGAACTAGATGATCTGGGAAGCAGCACTGCAGAGAAAGACCTGGGAGTCCTGGTGGACAAGAAGCTCTCCATCAGCCAGAAAAGTGCCCTTGTGGCCAAGAAGGCCAATGGTACCTGGGGAGCATTGAGAAGAGCGTGGCCAGCAGGTTGAGGGAGGTTATCCTCCCCCTCTACTCTGCCCTGGTGAGGTCACATCTGGAATATTGTGTCCAGTTCTGGGCTCCGCAGTTCAAGAAAGAGAAAGAACTACTGGAGAGAGTCCAGCGGAGTGCTACAAAGATGATTAAGGGACTTGAGTATCTCTCTTACGAGGAAAGGCTGAGAGAGCTGGGTCTGTTTAGCCTGGAGAAGAGAAGACGGAGAGGGGATCTTATTAATGCTTCTAAATACCTAAAGGGTGGATATCTAGAGGAAGGGGCCAGACTCTTCTCAATAGTGCCCAGGGACAGGACAAGGGGCAACAAGCACAAACTGGAACACAGTAAGTTCCATCTGAATATGAGGAAAAACTTTTTTACTTTGAGGGTGACTGAGCACTGGAACAGGCTGCCTAGCGAGGTTGTGGAGCCTCCTTCTTCTGGAGATATTCAAAACCTGCCTGAGCGCAAGCCTGTGCAATATGCTCTAAGTGATCCTGCTTTAGCAGGGGGGTTGGACTAGATTATCTCTAGACATCCCTCCCAAACCCTACCAATCTGTGAATCTGTGAATTTTTGAGATCCCTTCCAACCCAAACCATTCTATGATTCTATGATTCTATGAAAAAGAATTTGTAAATGCTATCAATAACAGGGAAGGCAAGTACCTTAACAGAGCATTGGTGAAACTGGATTGTAGAAATGAGGTAGGTGCAGCTGTAAAATGGTTTGAATCTGCTGTGTTATTGGTGGGGAAGCAGGGGGTCATGGGACCCTGGCCAGACCAAATTGCTGTGGGGATCTCTGTTTCTCACTGACATCAGCCCACCATCAACAATCTATAAAGCGTGAAGTGATGGTCCAAAATGACAACATTCCTGCACCTATTTGCAGTGAGCAGATGTTTTGGGATTCCAAAGAACTGCAAAGCACAGCTTATATGGTTACTGGGTGACCATCTAGAGCGCTAGCACTTGGGAGGATTTGGGTTTGATTTGTGGGTATTGAATTATTGATGGAGCCACAGAGATGACTCTGAATAGCCAGGTTCAAATTCAGAGAAATAATATGTAATATTATTTGTTTCCCCATGAATTACCTGATTCTACACACTTTGGGTGACATTACGATTAAACCTTTGGTTCCTGGAAGATCTGCGTGGCTTTGTGATTGTGTCTTGAGGGTCTGTTCACCATACTGCCCACAAACCCTGAGATACTTGGAACCGTTCTTCTGTCCTTCGTGCTGAGGTTAGACCTCTCTTGTTGTTTTCCAGTGGGACCTGACTCCAAGGTCTTAGTGGAGATCTCAAACTAGGAACGTACCATCAGGCAGATGTGGGCAGCTTCCCATGAGAAGGATGTTTCTACCACAGGAAGTTGCATCACTGAAGACTTTCCGTCCAGTATGGAGGACCAGGATAGGCTGAACAGACACATGTCCTGGCTGAACATAGTAACCACCCAATTACCCATGAGGAGAAAGTAATTTCCAAACCTGCAGATCTGATCTGTCACATTCTCCATCTGGAGCTTTTCCTTGAAATAACCCCCAACATGCTGGGGCCTATAAGACTAAGCCATAGGGAGAGTGGCCCTCCTGAAGCAAGAGCCGCCCACCAGGGAGGGCTGACAGGTGCTGATGGATGCAGAACCAGCTCCCAGTGCCACCACCACCAGCCAGAGGGGCCGAGAAGATGGACTCCTCGCTCGGGCAGTGATTGGGCTTCCCAAGCCCAAGCATGGCATGCTCAAAGGCTGAGGAGGGCATTAGTGTGCAGGGATGCAGCAAGACAGGCCCTGAGGGCTGCTGGCCCTGCAGGAGCCAGGGACATCTTCCTCAGTTGAGAGAGACAGTGTCTTGAAAGATGCCCACTGCCTGTGTCTCACCCTCCCCTTCCTCCAGGAATGCCAATGGCTCTCCTTTACGCCTGCAAGATCTCCCCAGAGCGACGCCTTTCTCTCGGGAAGAGAGAAGGACCACACAGAGGCCCAGGCTGGGATGCAGCAAAACTTTAATGAGTTGAAAGAGGGAAAGGAGGTCCTCTGAGTGGGGGCCACACTACAGGGAGCACCAGGGGTAGCTAGGAGTCTTTGCCCCTTGGCCGAGGAAGTGTTTGCACTGGGTGTCTCTCTGCCCACCTGCCTGCCTGCCCCCGAGAGGGAGAGAGGCAGCAGGTCCTTCCTCGGATGGTGCTTAGCAGGTGCTCACAGCCCAGGGGAGCAGAAGGCAGCACAGAAAGAAGAGAGAGAAAAGAGAGTGAGAAACAGGCAAGTTAGGCAAGGGCCATGATTTCAGAGAGCCCAGGCGTGCCTCTTCCTGCCTTTCTTTGCAGCTGGAGGCATGGAGGCTCAGTCCCTCTGAAAGTGATGGCCAGGATCTCCATGCTGAGTCCATTACCGTCCTCTGGGTTCCCGGGGGGCCTTCTGCAGCAGCTTTAGCAGGGGAGGCACGTTCTCCCGCAGTAGCGGCTGGAAATGCCAGAGAGGTCACAGCACCCAGAGTTGATGGGCACTCCCTGACAGCTGAGGATGCTGCCAACGGCAGCGGAGGTGGAGGACCCCACAACGGTGTTCTGCGGGAAGGAGCTGAGGATGGGTCCGGGCAGGGTCACCACCACGGGGGAGGGCTCAATGACAACGGTGGAGTTCTGGCACTGCCTGACACAGGGCTCGTTGCAGCTGTTGGCCAGCGGGGTCGGGCCGCAGGGCTGGCAGGGCAGGCACTGGCTGTAGCAGGACATGTTGCGGGGATGGAGGTGCACCTGGAGAGAGAGGGCGGGGAGGAGCATGAGGAGTGCGTGAGGAGCAGCCTGTCACCCCACCATGAGGGAGCCGAGGCACGTGCTGGGTGAGGACCTAGAGGCTGTGCAGGGGGACCCACGCGCCGCTTTGCCTGTCCCCTTGGGCACTGTGCAAAGAGAGCCAGGCCCAGGCAAGCTCTTTCCTAACCAAGAACCCCAGAGTCCCCTCAGCTCAGCCCAGCCCCAGCCCCTCTCCCCGCCAGACCTTCTCCCCGCCAGACCTTCTCCCCGCTTCCCCTCCCAGGACAGGCAGCCCCCAGCCCCGGTGTAGGACCGAGCTTCCAACTCACTTGCTTCCGAAGGAGAAGAAGAGGAGCGAAGCGAATGAGAGAGTGAAGAGCTGGGATGGCTTTTATACTGGTCCTGCACTGCCCCAGGTCCAGAGGAAGCCTCTGTGGAAGTAATAATTTTCTGAGAAGCTCATCTCAAATGCAAAACATCCCAGCTAATGATACGGGCTGTGTTTTGGTTTCCTGATGCCTTTTCATTTCCTGACCCACTCCCCCTTGAAGGCTCCTTTTCAGTGCTGAGGTGGGAGGCCCAAGGATTCCCGGGACAGGAGCACATTGGTGCCAGCAGAAGATGAGTCCCAAGTGCCTGAGGGGTCGCGTGCAGGACATTGGCCCGGGGCACTTGTGTGGCCTTGTTTGCAGCCCCACTGGCGGGAAGGGCCCTGCTGCTCTTGGCCCTGCAATCCTCACCTGGATGCCAAAGGGCTGCTGGGCGGGATGATGTGTCGCGTCCTCTTGCTCCCACCCTCCAAGCTCTCTTGAAGATCACTGCTCATTGCTTCTACAGGTGGGTGGTCAATGATGCTGCTTTTGACTCTTTTTCTCCCTAAGGTGCATTAAGAAGAGTGTTGCCAGCAGGTTGAGTGAGGTTATATGGCCGTAGTGAGGCCATATCTGCAGTAATGTGTACAATTCTGGGTTCCTCAGTTCAAGAAAGAAAAAGAACTACTGGAGAGGGTCCAGTGGAAGGCTACAAAGATGAACTGGAGTTCTGGAGCACCTCTCTTGTGAGGAAAGGCTGAGAGAGCTTGGTCTGTTAAGCCTAAGGAAGACAGAGAGGGGATCTGATCAATGCTTATAAATATCTAAATATTAGACCCATGGGAAGGATGAATAAACAGATGAGTAGCAGATGCCGTTGATTTCTTATGAGCTTTAAAGATGGGCTTCTGAATATGCTCTTTTTAGCCCAGATCTGGTTTTGTCCCAACTAAAGACATGCATTTAAATGAAGCGACTCAGTTCAGAGTGTAATTATGTAACCTTCTACAACCTGGAGTCAGGTGAGATGGGTCAGGTCCTCTGGTGTGGCCTCTCATGATTCCTTTCATTTTTCCAGCTTTCCAAGGGCTTAATCCTCCTTCAGGGTCCCAATGCAGTTCCCTTCTGCAGTGTTCATTCAGTTCTATGCTCATTTAACTTCAGAAAACAAAGCAGGGGTGAACCTTCAGGATGTCTGACTTGCTGCCCCTGGACCATTTCTCCACCACTATCCTAGGAGACTGAGTACACCCGCCCCACCCCTTTGCGTCCCACCCAGCACGCGGAAATACGCCTTGAGCACCAAGCTACAGAAACCTCTCTCTGATAGGCACTGCACATGACCAAAGGAAAATGCTTCATGCTACATCCTCTGGAGGGTGTTCTCCACCCACTAACAAGTCCTTTCCTGTGGTTGGGGGCTGGAATAGGTAGTTCCTGGAAGGAAAATGTTCTCCTTCCACCCCCAACCTAGATGCAGTGCCTTAGTCATCAGGTCCAACTTGTGATGACTGCTACTAGAAAGAATCCCAGCTAAAGAAGAATGGGGAATTGTTGAGACCACTTCTGGGGCAGGATCTCCAAAATGGTGAGGTAAAGGAAAGTTCCAGCTGACACGCTTTCCAGGATGACTCCTCCTAGCACGCTGATGTCCTTGTCAGATCAAGTGACCCTAGCGACCACAAAAATGCAGGTGGGGGACATGAAGACAAACAGTGCTGTGTAGAGGAGTTATCTCTGTGATCTAGTTCCCCTCTGGCTTAGCTTGAAGGCCAAGCTGGACGTGACCTACGTGGCTAAGATCCCTTGAAGAGCTGCAACACTTGCTGTTAAGGGGTACCAAATCTGGTAGCCCAGTAGAAATTCTTCTATCGTTCCATGTGTCTACAGCCAACCAGTAAGAAGGCTCAGAATGTATTCCAAGTAAGCACACGCGCGCACGCGCACATGCACACACAAGAAAACCACATGGCTGAACACAGGCAGGCACACTTAGCATTCATATTAAAAGAAAAGAGTACTAAGGGCATAATCCTGTTCCTCTCTCTGGCTGATAAGAGGTTCCTTTAGTGGGAACTATGTCTCTGTATATCTGGAGTAGCTTAGCTTAGACACTCAGTCTACCCACTAGCTGTCCTTTGGATCCACCAGCAGACGCAAACACCCCAGACATGTGCGCCCTCTTACCCAAGGTCACACTCCAGTTGCTGGCACCTAGACCTCCATACATATGAACTTACACAGAACAGAGAGTTCCTTATGGTGAGAAATAAGTAGAATTTTAATTAATAAGAAGATAGGAGACACTGCAATTATCAGGCTCAGGTGGTGGCCAGACAAGTTTACTGAGGATCCACCTGTTCACATGTGACTGGTCCTGTACATCCCTTTATTCCTCTGTTTTGCCACATTTAGTCCTGTCCAAATCACCTGGATCTTTCCCTTTCCCCACCTTTGGTCCCTTCCATAAACATCCCATTGTAAGTCTTGAGCAATCCCCACATGCTTTCACAGTGCATCCCATAATGTGTCCCATATTGCTGAGGAGTAATCCCCCTTCAATTTGAGCCAACCCCACTAAATCATCTTGCCTCGCTTTCCCCTCCCTTCCCTTCCCTTCCCTTCCCTTCCCTTCCCTTCCCTTCCCTTCCCTTCCCTTCCCTTCCCTTCCCTTCCCTTCCCTTCCCTTCCCTTCCCTTCCCTTCCCTTCCCTTCCCTTCCCTTCCCTTCCCTTCCCTTCCCTTCCCTTCCCTTCCCTTCCCTTCCCTTCCCCTCCCTTCCCCTCCCTTCCCCTCCCTTCCCCTCCCTTCCCCTCCCTTCCCTTCCCTTCCCTTCCCTTCCCTTCCCTTCCCTTCCCTTCCCTTCCCTTCCCTTCCCTTCCCTTCCCTTCCCTTCCCTTCCCTTCCCTTCCCTTCCCTTCCCTTCCCTTCCCTTCCCTTCCCTTCCCTTCCCTTCCCTTCCCTCCTCTGCATGTTTCCCATCCAGTGTGTGGATCCTTCTCCAGTGTTGTTGCAACATCTCCTTCTCCATCCCACTTCTCCTGCTCCAGAAAGCAGCTTGCCCCGCTTCGATGCTCCCAGTCCTTCACCGTCCTTGCACATCGTGGTGAATAGCACTCTCTTTCCAACTTTCTCACCGCTTCCCTCATCTTGTGTTTCTTTGGGCTCTAGATCAGTGACTTGAGGAGAGGCAGCACCAGCACTGTTGAAGACGGACACTCCTCTGTCCCAGGTGAGGCTGGTAGTGAGGCGGGTGAAGATCAGGGACCATGGACTGGAGCACAGCACAACCACAGCTGGGTGGCAAGTGCCTTGCGTCTCTCTTCCCATCTCTGCTGCCATGGAGGAGAGCTGAATCGGCCCACAGGAGCCCAACAAGGAGAGGAAGCACATGAGGGAATTGGTGCCACATTTGGAGACGAGGAGCACACTAGTCCAGCAGCTCTCAGCACAGGCCAGCACGGGTGGTGCCTCAGAGAAGAAGCAGTCAATGACACTGGGCATGCGGCTGGGCAAACAAAAGTGAGTGCCGCTGGTGCCAACAAGGGGAGAGTGACCCCAGTCCTCAGGCCTGCCGCTGCAATGGCACAGGTCTTCCCTGGCATGGGCTACGACATGGCCACAGTTCAGTCGTAGGCCATGACTGTGAGCTGGAAGAGCTGGGACACACAGCTGCCCAAGAAGATTTTCCTCTGCACAGATAGGAAGTTCAGTGGCTTCTTGAGCATCATGGCCAATGAGTAGCCAATCACCGAGGCCCTGAATCCCACAGTTGTTGAGATTGGAAGGTGCCTCTGGAGATGATCAGGGTCAGAGCAGGGTCAGCAAGAGCAGGTGGATCAGAACCCTGCCCCATGTGGTCCTGATGGTCTCCAGGGATGGACAGTTCACAAGCAGCCTGTGGAACATCTCCTGGGCTTGGCCCCGCTCACAGCAGGAGAGTTTTTCCTCATGCCTGTGTGGAATTTCCTTGCACACTGCACCACGATGCACACAAGGGCAAGTCAGCAAGCACCCCTACCTACGCATGAGCAACTGTGAAGTCACCGAGGATCCACAGGGGAGGTCCTTGGCAAGGCAGGACTGGAGGACCCTGGGGCAGAACGAGACCCCAGACACACTGGTGGTGGTGGTGGTGGTGGTACGGAACACCCAGAGAGAGCCCAGAGAGCGGAGGAGGCCCAAGAGATGCACCAAGGCCTCCCCAGAGCAGTATTAGGAGGAAGAGAGTCAAAAGCAGCATCATTGACCACCCACCTGTAGAAGCAATGAGCAGTGATCTTCAAGAGAGCTTGGAGGGTGGGAGCAAGAGGACGCGACACATCATCCCGCCCAGCAGCCCTTTGGCATCCAGGTGAGGATTGCAGGGCCAAGAGCAGCAGGGCCCTTCCCGCCAGTGGGGCTGCAAACAAGGCCACACAAGTGCCCCGGGCCAATGTCCTGCACGTGACCCCTCAGGCACTTGGGACTCATCTTCTGCTGGCACCAATGTGCTCCTGTCCCGGGAATCCTTGGGCCTCCCACCTCAGCACTGAAAAGGAGCCTTCAAGGGGGAGTGGGTCAGGAAATGAAAAGGCATCAGGAAACCAAAACACAGCCCGTATCATTAGCTGGGATGTTTTGCATTTGAGATGAGCTTCTCAGAAAATTATTACTTCCACAGAGGCTTCCTCTGGACCTGGGGCAGTGCAGGACCAGTATAAAAGCCATCCCAGCTCTTCACTCTCTCATTCGCTTCGCTCCTCTTCTTCTCCTTCGGAAGCAAGTGAGTTGGAAGCTCGGTCCTACACCGGGGCTGGGGGCTGCCTGTCCTGGGAGGGGAAGCGGGGAGAAGGTCTGGTGGGGAGAAGGTCTGGCGGGGAGAGGGGCTGGGGCTGGGCTGAGCTGAGGGGACTCTGGGGTTCTTGGTTAGGAAAGAGCTTGCCTGGGCCTGGCTCTCTTTGCACAGTGCCCAAGGGGACAGGCAAAGCGGCGCGTGGGTCCCCCTGCACAGCCTCTAGGTCCTCACCCAGCACGTGCCTCGGCTCCCTCATGGTGGGGTGACAGGCTGCTCCTCACGCACTCCTCATGCTCCTCCCCGCCCTCTCTCTCCAGGTGCACCTCCATCCCCGCAACATGTCCTGCTACAGCCAGTGCCTGCCCTGCCAGCCCTGCGGCCCGACCCCGCTGGCCAACAGCTGCAACGAGCCCTGTGTCAGGCAGTGCCAGAACTCCACCGTCGTCATTGAGCCCTCCCCCGTGGTGGTGACCCTGCCCGGACCCATCCTCAGCTCCTTCCCGCAGAACACCGTTGTGGGGTCCTCCACCTCCGCTGCCGTTGGCAGCATCCTCAGCTGTCAGGGAGTGCCCATCAACTCTGGGTGCTGTGACCTCTCTGGCATTTCCAGCCGCTACTGCGGGAGAACGTGCCTCCCCTGCTAAAGCTGCTGCAGAAGGCCCCCCGGGAACCCAGAGGACGGTAATGGACTCAGCATGGAGATCCTGGCCATCACTTTCAGAGGGACTGAGCCTCCATGCCTCCAGCTGCAAAGAAAGGCAGGAAGAGGCACGCCTGGGCTCTCTGAAATCATGGCCCTTGCCTAACTTGCCTGTTTCTCACTCTCTTTTCTCTCTCTTCTTTCTGTGCTGCCTTCTGCTCCCCTGGGCTGTGAGCACCTGCTAAGCACCATCCGAGGAAGGACCTGCTGCCTCTCTCCCTCTCGGGGGCAGGCAGGCAGGTGGGCAGAGAGACACCCAGTGCAAACACTTCCTCGGCCAAGGGGCAAAGACTCCTAGCTACCCCTGGTGCTCCCTGTAGTGTGGCCCCCACTCAGAGGACCTCCTTTCCCTCTTTCAACTCATTAAAGTTTTGCTGCATCCCAGCCTGGGCCTCTGTGTGGTCCTTCTCTCTTCCCGAGAGAAAGGCGTCGCTCTGGGGAGATCTTGCAGGCGTAAAGGAGAGCCATTGGCATTCCTGGAGGAAGGGGAGGGTGAGACACAGGCAGTGGGCATCTTTCAAGACACTGTCTCTCTCAACTGAGGAAGATGTCCCTGGCTCCTGCAGGGCCAGCAGCCCTCAGGGCCTGTCTTGCTGCATCCCTGCACACTAATGCCCTCCTCAGCCTTTGAGCATGCCGTGCTTGGGCTTGGGAAGCCCAATCACTGCCCGAGCGAGGAGTCCATCTTCTCGGCCCCTCTGGCTGGTGGTGGTGGCACTGGGAGCTGGTTCTGCATCCATCAGCACCTGTCAGCCCTCCCTGGTGGGCGGCTCTTGCTTCAGGAGGGCCACTCTCCCTGTGGCAGGTGTGGTAGCGGTTGTGTGACGGGTTTCTCCTCACATGCCCCTGTGCTCCTCCCTGCCATCTCTCCCCAGTGCACTTCTGGCCATAAGACATCTCTAGCTCCAATCTCTCTGTCTCTCAACCGATGAAGAGAGGTGGACTATTCCTCGCCCACCTCCCTTTGTGGTTTCCAGCTACAAGCCGGTGCTTCTGCAGCGTTTCAGTTCTCCTTGCATTGACTTAGCCTTCCTTGTAGGTCTTGCAGGGATCTTGTGTATCCCCAGACAGGCAGCCAGCATTTCCTCCAGCACAACTAGAAAAGGCAGACTAATTTTTCTTGATGTGTCTGACATCTACACAATGGGAATGAGGCCTAGAGTATCCATTCCTCTCAGTACCTTATTTTGTGTTCGCCACCTGCCATTGTGCCTCTGGGCTTCTGGAGCCTTTAATGGGCTGACCACTGTCCTGTTATGGTCCTGGAACTAACTGGCTGAGGGCATTAATAGGGTTTCCCCACTTGTCATTGTCTCTTTTTTTTCTTTGTGGGTGTGCAGCCTGGGATTTTACTACATAATCTAACACCTCCAATTCTACTCCGTTGCATCCCCATTTGCCAATCCTTCAAAGCCTGTTTGGAGGAAGGGGAAGAGCACAAAGTCCCGGAATAAGTTGGACAAAGTTGTCTAGTCTCCCCTTGATGGAGGCTTTCTGGGAGCATGTATCCAAGGGGCAGAAGGAAGCCTTGGCTTCAGTTTTAGCTGCCAGCTGGGTTAAACCACTAGAGTCTCACCAGAGCAGAATAGAGGGGGAGAATCACCTCACTTCAGGTGGGGAGAAATTGTGCTGTTCATCAGTTGTTTTGTCTATTTTTTATTATTATTATTATTATTATCCTTTTCTGTCCTATTAAACTGTCTTTATCTCAACCCATGAGTTTTAATTTTGTTTCCTTTTTGATTCTGTCCCCATCCCACTAGGAGGGGGGGAGTAAGCAAATGGCTCTGTGGTTGTTTCAGCTGCCAGACAGGTTAAACTACAACAGAGCAGAACAGAGGGGGAGAATTACCTCATCCAGCCAATTCCTTATCCACTGAGTGGTCCATCCATCAAATCCATGTCTCTTCAATTTGGAGATAAAGATGTTGTACGGGACAGCGTCAAATTCTTATGTGGTGAGTTGACCCCTGCCGGCTAGAGGCCAGGTGCCCACCAGAGCCGCTCTATCACTCCCCCTCCTTAACTAGACAGGGGAGAAAAGGTATAATGAAAGGCTCGTGGGTCGAGATAAGGACAGGGAGAGATCACTCAACAATCATTGTCATGGGCAAAACAGACTTAACTTAAAGAAAAATTCATCTAATATATTACCAAGCAAAACAGAGCAGAGCAATGAGAAATAAAATCAAATCTCAGAACACCCCCCACACACCCCTCCCATCTTCCCAGGCTTAACTTCACTCCCGGTTTTCAACCTACTCCCCCCTCAGTGGCACAGGGGGACAGGGAATAGGGGTTGCGGTCAGTTGATCACACATTGTTTCTGCCGCTCCTTCCTCCTCAGGGGGAGGACTCCTCACATTCTTCCCCTGCTCCAGCGTGGGGTCCCTCTCACACAAGACAGTCCTCCACTAACTTCTCCAATCTGAGTCCTTCCCAGGGGCTACAGTTCTTCACGAACCGCTCCCGCGTGGGTCTCTCCCATGGGGTACAGACCTTCAGGAGCAAACTGCTCCAGCGTGGGTCCCCCATGGGGTCACAAGTCCTGCCAGCAAACCTGCTCCAGCGTGGGCTCCTCTCTCCATGGGCCCACAGGTCCTGCCAGGAGCTTGCTCCAGCGTGGGCTTCCCACGGGCCACAGCGTCCTTCAGGTGTCTCCACCTGCTCTGGCGTGGGGTCCTCCACGGGCTGCAGGTGGAATCTCTACACCCCCTCATCCTTCCTCCATGGGCTGCAGGGGGACAGCCTGCTTCACCATGGTCTTCACCACGGGCTGCAGGGGGATCTCTGCTCTGGCGCCTGGAGCACCTCCTCCCCCTCCTTCTGCACTGACCTTGGTGTCTGCAGAGTTTCTCACATCTTCTCACTCCTCTTTCCGGCTGCAAAAAGCTCTCTCTCTAACTTGTTTTTTCCCTTCTTAAATATGTTATCACAGAGGCGCCGATTGGCTTGGCCTTGGCCAGCGGTGGGTCTGTCTTGGAGCCGGCTGGAATTGGCTTTGTTGGACATGGAGGAAGCTTCTAGCAGCTTCTCGCAGAAACCACTCCTGTAGTCCCCCACTACCAAAATCTTGCCACACAAACCAAATACATCTTTGCACAATCCAGCTAGATGACATAATTTGCTCTCCCCTTATAGAATTATAGAATCACAGAATCACAGAATGGTTTGGGTTGGAAGGGACCTCAAAGATCACCTAGTTCCAACCCCCTGCCATGGGCAGGGACACCCCCACTAGCCCAGGTTGCCCGAAGTCCCATCCAACCTGGCCTTCAACACTTCCAGGGAGGGGGGAATTCACAACTCTAGGCAACCTGTTCCAGTGCCTCAACACCCTCACAGTAAAGAATTTCTTTCTAACATCTAATCTAAATCGACCCTCCTTCAGCTTAAACCCTCTACCCCTTGTCCTGTCACTACACTCCCTGATAAACAGTCCCTCACCATCTTTCCTGTAGGCCCCCTTCAGATACTGGAAAGGCGCAGTCAGATCTCCCCGGAACCTTCTTTTCTCCAGGCTGAACCAGCCCAACTCTCTCAGCCTGTCCTCACAGGAGAGGTGCTCCAGCCCTCTGATCAGCTTCATGGCCTCCTCTGGACTCACTCCAACAGCTCAATGTCTCTCCTGTACTGGGGCCCCCAGAGCTGGACACAGTACTCCAGGTGGGGTCTCGCAAGAGCGGAGTCGAGGGGCAGGATCACCTCCTTCAACCTGCTGGTCATACCTCTTTTGATGCAGCCCAGGACACGGTTGGCTTTCTGGGCTGCAAGCGCACACTGCCGGCTCATGTTGAGCTTCTCATCAATCAATACCCCCAAGTCCTTCTTCTCAGGGCTGCTTTCAATCCATTCCCCGCCTAGCCTATAGTCGTGCTTGGGATTGCGCTCACCCACGTGCAGGACCTTGCACTTGGCCTTGTTGAACTTCATGCGGTTCACACGGGCCCACCTCTCCAGCCTGTCAAGGTCCCTCTGGATGGCATCCCTTCCCTCCACCGTGTCGACCACACCACACAGCTTAGTGTTGTTGGCAAATTTGCTGAGGGTGCACTCATTAATTGTGATGCACTCAACCTCTACTGTGTGGGAACAGCTTGGTTGTTCCATTTTTATTTAAAACCAGTATGTTTTAAAACTAAGACTAGTGCAGTACCAGAATTAGGGCATGGACATAGCTTTTTAGCTACCTGTTCTACCCCTTATGCGTTCATTTCTCTTTCCTTTATGGTAAACCTCCCCTGCCATACCTAATTCAGGGTTCTCCTCTCTTTGTTAACATGTCAGACTGCAAAGATGCTGTTGCATGACTTTGTCAAATATTTCCCATCCATGATCAGTAGTCCTCATACATCAAAGACAGTTCTCTGGCAATCAAAACCAAAGATCTGCCTGCAACACAAAGCATGCAGCCAGGTGTTGAACCACTGGATGAGTTCTTTTCTACTCAAGCCTTTCCAGTTTGGGCCCTCACACCCTTACTTCACCCCAGAGCTCTGTAATCACTCTAGAAACACTTTGGGCATTATCATTGGTGCCCACATCAAAGAACAGCAAAGGGCAATATTCCAAAGGCAGGGCAAGCCCGGTAGTCCCTCTGCAATCTGTTGCATCTGCGCTCTGGCAAACAAGAAACCTCCTGAGACATCAGGTCAGGTTAGCAGACTGGTGCTTAAGATTACTAAGGGAAGGAGTCTCCTAAAGATGTCACAGGTCTTTTCTCCATGGAGGAAAAATGATTTGAGCACAGCTCGCTCTGATGAATTCCCTAATGCATCTTTTTGTACTCACCAGTTTCCAGATGACAGCACCTGGTCTGAAGTTAAAGTCTGCTAGTGTAGCAGGAGCCTTTTTTCTATTACCACAAGCAACCAACTTCCAGCCTTGGCTTCCCACCTTGACTGCCTCCCTCTGATACATGGATGGCCATGGTGTCCATCTGTCCTACCTTCCCTACTCTGTGTAGCTTAGTGTCTTGTCTCCACAGAGACAGGCACCACCAACATAGCACCAGAAGCAGATCCACTAAAGGTTTCCCTGCACAAGGTGGGCAGGATTTCTTGGCATTTCTCCCTGGACACAAAGCTACTGTTCTTTTGAGCTCCTTAACACTGAGGAGGGGAGAGGCAACCTAGCCTGCAGGGACAGGCAGTGCTGAGGAGCTCCAAACATTGGTATGTTGCATTATACAGAATTTTCAAACTGGAGTGAAACAGCCCTTTTTGGTCTCTGAAATCTGCAGTAGCAGAGCATGATCTTTTGAGGGTCAGGAAACAAAGGGCACAGGAAACAGGATCCCAGTGCCTGCTGTGGGGCACCTCTCCACCTGGAAGCTGTCACTGCTCTCCTGAAGTTAGGCCCTTTCTGGCCTGAGGAATCTGCAGTTCTATGATGCTCATGGACAGAGAAGTGGAAAGGGCCTCTGCCATGACCACCACATCTTGTTGTGATCAGACCCAGATATGTACAGACTTGTTCATGCTCACCTGCATGGAATTGCATGCAAATTTGTCCACACCATACATTCGAAGAAATTTATCATACACTTAAGTGAACCCATCAAACAAAAATGCCTACATATGATCACTTACAGATTCAACTAGGCACAATCCTGGCATGGCTGGAGCACCCCAGGGCACTTCAAAGCCCAAGACATGGATTGGCTGGCAATCCCCAGACATGGCCTAGAGAGTGGAGGAAGCCAAGCAGCCTGGAAAATCCCTCCCAAGGTTGGTGTTAGAAGGAGAAATATTGAAACTCATCAGTGCAGTGCACCGGCCTGGGAAGAGAAAGACCAGAAACAATTAGAAAGGGCTGGGAGTGAGAGAGGGAAAAGGACAGGTCAATGATTGCAGGGCTGAGAGGAGCTTGGTCTTTCCTGCCAATGGGGCTGAAAATAATCCCCCTAGGAATGCCCCAGGCCAGTGTCCCTAGTAGGTACAGGACACTTCCAGCAATTGGTATGAGTGTTCAGTCTTCAATCACATGTTCCTGTCCCAGAAATTTTAGGAACTCTCATTCCAACATTCAAAACAAACATCCATGAGGGAATGAGCATGACATAAACAAGGGAATGAAAAGGCACCAGGAAAGTGAAACACAGCCTGTATCATTAGCTGGGATGTCTTACATTTCAGAAGAGCTTGTCAGAAAATTATTAATCATGCTAAGGCTACCTCTGGGCGTGGGGCAGTGCAGGACCAGTATAAAAGCCAACGCAGGTCCTTGGTCTCTCATCCACTTCACTATTCTTCTTCTTGAGAACCAGGTGAGGCTGAAGTCCCTTCTCCTTCTCCTGTTCCTAAAGAATGAAGCCATGTCTCAGTGGATATGTGAGATAATTCCTGTCCTCTGCTGTGGGCTACCTGTCCTGGGAGGGGAAGCGGGGAGAAGGTCTGGCGGGGAGAAGGTCTGGCGGGGAGAGGGGCTGGGGCTGGGCTGAGCTGAGGGGACTCTGGGGTTCTTGGTTAGGAAAGAGCTTGCCTGGGCCTGGCTCTCTTTGCACAGTGCCCAAGGGGACAGGCAAAGCGGCGCGTGGGTCCCCCTGCACAGCCTCTAGGTCCTCACCCAGCACGTGCCTCGGCTCCCTCATGGTGGGGTGACAGGCTGCTCCTCACGCACTCCTCATGCTCCTCCCCGCCCTCTCTCTCCAGGTGCACCTCCATCCCCGCAACATGTCCTGCTACAGCCAGTGCCTGCCCTGCCAGCCCTGCGGCCCGACCCCGCTGGCCAACAGCTGCAACGAGCCCTGTGTCAGGCAGTGCCAGAACTCCACCGTTGTCATTGAGCCCTCCCCCGTGGTGGTGACCCTGCCCGGACCCATCCTCAGCTCCTTCCCGCAGAACACCGTTGTGGGGTCCTCCACCTCCGCTGCCGTTGGCAGCATCCTCAGCTGTCAGGGAGTGCCCATCAACTCTGGGTGCTGTGACCTCTCTGGCATTTCCAGCCGCTACTGCGGGAGAACGTGCCTCCCCTGCTAAAGCTGCTGCAGAAGGCCCCCCGGGAACCCAGAGGACGGTAATGGACTCAGCATGGAGATCCTGGCCATCACTTTCAGAGGGACTGAGCCTCCATGCCTCCAGCTGCAAAGAAAGGCAGGAAGAGGCACGCCTGGGCTCTCTGAAAACACGGCCCATGTGTAACTTGCTTTCTTCTTACTCTTCTTTCTCTCTCTTCTCTCTGTTTTCTGCTACCCAAGGCCATGGGGTTTTACAAAGCCAGACCTGGAGCAATCTGCTGCCCCCCTCCCTTTGTGGTGTAGGCAGTTGGACACTTTTTGGGAATTCCACCTTGGCCTCAGGGCACAGGCTCTTGGATGATCTGGCACTCCTTGCATCAAATTCTCCGCTTGTTTATCTCATTTCCCTCTTTTAAATCATTAAAATTCTGCTGCAACCCGACCTGTGGTTCTGTGTGGTTCTTACCTCTCAAGATATTCTCACAAGCTACCTAGGAACAAAAGCATTGTTCTGGTCAAATCAACATGATGTAAGAGTACATGGGCGCCCTTTACTCTTCTGGGGTACACTACACTGGGAAGCTTTGTGCAGTGTCTCTTGGACCTGAAGAAGATGTTGCCAGGTGCCCAAATAACAGTGGCCACCAGGGAATGCCTTACTGCATCTCTGCCCAGGTATGTTTCCTCAGGCTTGGAGTATGTCCTGCAGATGAGAAGCCTGTCTTCGGCTGACCTCTAGTGGGGATCTGGGGGCCTGCAGGAGGCCATGGAGTAGATCAGCAGCTACACCAGCTGTTGGGGAAGAAAGTTCCTCCTGCTCTGAGTGGAGTTGTATTGGAGGAGTAAGCTCAGAAAAGTAGCCCTGAAGTACAGCAGGAATGGAATTGAGTGAACAGCCTCAGGAACAGCCCCCAGGTACGAGCATGGCCAATTCCTGTGGGCACAGATAGTAGGGACAAGGCCCCCATGGAACACCATGACTACTTGGAGCAGTGCCTGGCTTCACCCAGCCATTGCACAGACAGGCAGGGCTGAGGTAAGTCACAAGTTAGTTATGGCCAGGCTACAGTAAACAACACTCTCAAGTCCCAATTCCATGTGAACCCAACAACCCCATGGGTCAGGGCAGATACAGGACCACAACCAGCTCCCAAACTCCCACAGTTGCTCTGTGGTACCTGATGCTCCCCAAGTATAGACTAGCTCTCCTTAGGAACAGGACCTCTAAGGCTTCCTCAGTACCAGGACTTAGTTCTGATCCTGAAAGGCTCTATGTGAGAGTAGATGCCCCTACCTCACCTTGGGATGTGATGGTTACACTGGGACATTCTTTTGCACTCAGCAGCATCTGTGAGCTATCTCTTTCGGGCAGCTCTAGGTTCAAAAGTGGTCTCACTAGCTTTGACTGATATTCTTGGGCACTGTTTGGAACAGCAGCCCTAGCACATCAGAGTAATTGAACTGGAGGAGTCTCAGAGGGAAGACTGTACCTACCCAGGTCTGGGACTGTGGAAATCAACTTACCCCAGACAGAAAGTTGATACCAAGCCAGAAGGTCTTTTCCTCTGCATGAAGGTCCCTTATCTACATCCTGGCCTATCCTGTGGACAGCAAGTTGTTTCTCACTGCCCAAGGACAAAGAGTTAATGACCCTCTCGGGGGCACAAAGTTGCCAGCGGTTCCCATTCTGCTTCCTATCTACCCTTTTTCAATACTATGCCTTTCCTTGGCAGAGCTGTGCCTCACTCCACAACACATTCAAGGCCAACGGCAGGAGTGATTCCTACAGCTGAGCCTGGTAATGTGCACATCCAATGTCTCCTGTCTGTCCACAGCACCAGCAAATCAACCTATGGTCAGGGGCTGCAGGATGAGTCCAAACATTACCGTAAAATGTTCCATCTGGTTAATTCATAAGGAGTAACATGGCCAGCAATAGATGTTTTTTTCTCTGAATTTGAATTTCATAGAATCATAGAAAGGTTTGGGTCAGAAAGGACTTTAACGATAACCTAGTCCCAACCCCCTTTCCATGGGCAGGGACACCCTCCACTAGATCAGGTTGCCCAAAGCCCCATCTAACCCGGTCTTGAACACTACCAGGGATGGAGCATCTACAGCCTGTCTGGGCAATCTATTTCAGTGTCTCACCTCCCTCACAGGAAAGAATTTTTCCTTATATCTGATCTAAATCTACCCTCTTTTATTTTAAAGCCTTTCCCCCTTGTCCTTGTCTCACTTCTGTTGTTCAGGTTCATGTCACTCTATCTGGCTCACTTCTGTTTTTCATGTCCACTGAGTTTGTGGTAAGTTCATATGGCTTCATTATTAATCCCAACATATAGGTATTCTTTCATATAATACTTGAAAATTTCTTTCTAGACCTGCCCCCTCATCTCACAGAGATGATTAAAATGCTGGCACTCCTGAAGCATCCACAGTCCTGTGGGTGTAGACAAAGAACTCCTGAAGACACAGTTGTGTTTGAAATAGGGGCTCAGGAACACCAGGGCCCATTGGACCAGATGACATTCCCCTCACACCATCTCCATTGCCCTGCCACTTAATACCCTTTTGCCTTCAAGTCACAAATGTGAAAAATGGGCATGAAAGGGGGAAGAAGACTCTACACATCCATTTTGCAGATAACACAAATCCTCCTATGCACTGCTTCTACATGCATGCCCAGGGAGACAGAGAGTGAGCTGTCAGGAAACAGACCACATCTGCACTTCGAAACTCCACCTCTTCTAGTTGTGCTGGAGGAAATGTTGGCTGCCTGTCTGGGGATACACAAGATCCCTGCAAGACCTACAAGGAAGGCTAAGTCAATGCAAGGAGAGCTGAAACGCTGCAGAAGCACCGGCTTGTAGCTGGAAACCACAAAGGGAGGTGGGCGAGGAATAGTCCACCTCTCTTCATCGGTTGAGAGACAGAGAGATTGGAGCTAGAGATGTCTTATGGCCAGAAGTGCACTGGGGAGAGATGGCAGGGAGGAGCACAGGGGCATGTGAGGAGAAACCCGTCACACAACCGCTACCACACCTGCCACAGGGAGAGTGGCCCTCCTGAAGCAAGAGCCGCCCACCAGGGAGGGCTGACAGGTGCTGATGGATGCAGAACCAGCTCCCAGTGCCACCACCACCAGCCAGAGGGGCCGAGAAGATGGACTCCTCGCTCGGGCAGTGATTGGGCTTCCCAAGCCCAAGCACGGCATGCTCAAAGGCTGAGGAGGGCATTAGTGTGCAGGGATGCAGCAAGACAGGCCCTGAGGGCTGCTGGCCCTGCAGGAGCCAGGGACATCTTCCTCAGTTGAGAGAGACAGTGTCTTGAAAGATGCCCACTGCCTGTGTCTCACCCTCCCCTTCCTCCAGGAATGCCAATGGCTCTCCTTTACGCCTGCAAGATCTCCCCAGAGCGACGCCTTTCTCTCGGGAAGAGAGAAGGACCACACAGAGGCCCAGGCTGGGATGCAGCAAAACTTTAATGAGTTGAAAGAGGGAAAGGAGGTCCTCTGAGTGGGGGCCACACTACAGGGAGCACCAGGGGTAGCTAGGAGTCTTTGCCCCTTGGCCGAGGAAGTGTTTGCACTGGGTGTCTCTCTGCCCACCTGCCTGCCTGCCCCCGAGAGGGAGAGAGGCAGCAGGTCCTTCCTCGGATGGTGCTTAGCAGGTGCTCACAGCCCAGGGGAGCAGAAGGCAGCACAGAAAGAAGAGAGAGAAAAGAGAGTGAGAAACAGGCAAGTTAGGCAAGGGCCATGATTTCAGAGAGCCCAGGCGTGCCTCTTCCTGCCTTTCTTTGCAGCTGGAGGCATGGAGGCTCAGTCCCTCTGAAAGTGATGGCCAGGATCTCCATGCTGAGTCCATTACCGTCCTCTGGGTTCCCGGGGGGCCTTCTGCAGCAGCTTTAGCAGGGGAGGCACGTTCTCCCGCAGTAGCGGCTGGAAATGCCAGAGAGGTCACAGCACCCAGAGTTGATGGGCACTCCCTGACAGCTGAGGATGCTGCCAACGGCAGCGGAGGTGGAGGACCCCACAACGGTGTTCTGCGGGAAGGAGCTGAGGATGGGTCCGGGCAGGGTCACCACCACGGGGGAGGGCTCAATGACAACGGTGGAGTTCTGGCACTGCCTGACACAGGGCTCGTTGCAGCTGTTGGCCAGCGGGGTCGGGCCGCAGGGCTGGCAGGGCAGGCACTGGCTGTAGCAGGACATGTTGCGGGGATGGAGGTGCACCTGGAGAGAGAGGGCGGGGAGGAGCATGAGGAGTGCGTGAGGAGCAGCCTGTCACCCCACCATGAGGGAGCCGAGGCACGTGCTGGGTGAGGACCTAGAGGCTGTGCAGGGGGACCCACGCGCCGCTTTGCCTGTCCCCTTGGGCACTGTGCAAAGAGAGCCAGGCCCAGGCAAGCTCTTTCCTAACCAAGAACCCCAGAGTCCCCTCAGCTCAGCCCAGCCCCAGCCCCTCTCCCCGCCAGACCTTCTCCCCGCCAGACCTTCTCCCCGCTTCCCCTCCCAGGACAGGCAGCCCCCAGCCCCGGTGTAGGACCGAGCTTCCAACTCACTTGCTTCCGAAGGAGAAGAAGAGGAGCGAAGCGAATGAGAGAGTGAAGAGCTGGGATGGCTTTTATACTGGTCCTGCACTGCCCCAGGTCCAGAGGAAGCCTCTGTGGAAGTAATAATTTTCTGAGAAGCTCATCTCAAATGCAAAACATCCCAGCTAATGATACGGGCTGTGTTTTGGTTTCCTGATGCCTTTTCATTTCCTGACCCACTCCCCCTTGAAGGCTCCTTTTCAGTGCTGAGGTGGGAGGCCCAAGGATTCCCGGGACAGGAGCACATTGGTGCCAGCAGAAGATGAGTCCCAAGTGCCTGAGGGGTCGCGTGCAGGACATTGGCCCGGGGCACTTGTGTGGCCTTGTTTGCAGCCCCACTGGTGGGAAGGGCCCTGCTGCTCTTGGCCCTGCAATCCTCACCTGGATGCCAAAGGGCTGCTGGGCGGGACGATGTGTCGCGTCCTCTTGCTCCCACCCTCCAAGCTCTCTTGAAGATCACTGCTCATTGCTTCTACAGGTGGGTGGTCAATGATGCTGCTTTTGACTCTCTTCCTCCTAATACTGCTCTGGGGAGGCCTTGGTGCATCTCTTGGGCCTCCTCCGCTCTCCGGGCTCTCTCTGGGTGTTCCGTACCACCACCACCAGTGTGTCTGGGGTCTTGTTCTGCCCCAGGGTCCTCCAGTCCTGCCTTGCCAAGGACCTCCCCTGTGGATCCTCGGTGACTTCACAGTTGCTCATGCGTAGGTAGGGGTGCTTGCTGACTTGCCCTTGTGTGCATCGTGGTGCAGTGTGCAAGGAAATTCCACACAGGCATGAGGAAAAACTCTCCTGCTGTGAGCGGGGCCAAGCCCAGGAGATGTTCCACAGGCTGCTTGTGAACTGTCCATCCCTGGAGACCATCAGGACCACATGGGGCAGGGTTCTGATCCACCTGCTCTTGCTGACCCTGCTCTGACCCTGATCATCTCCAGAGGCACCTTCCAATCTCAACAACTGTGGGATTCAGGGCCTCGGTGATTGGCTACTCATTGGCCATGATGCTCAAGAAGCCACTGAACTTCCTATCTGTGCAGAGGAAAATCTTCTTGGGCAGCTGTGTGTCCCAGCTCTTCCAGCTCACAGTCATGGCCTACGACTGAACTGTGGCCATGTCGTAGCCCATGCCAGGGAAGACCTGTGCCATTGCAGCGGCAGGCCTGAGGACTGGGGTCACTCTCCCCTTGTTGGCACCAGCGGCACTCACTTTTGTTTGCCCAGCCGCATGCCCAGTGTCATTGACTGCTTCTTCTCTGAGGCACCACCCGTGCTGGCCTGTGCTGAGAGCTGCTGGACTAGTGTGCTCCTCGTCTCCAAATGTGGCACCGATTCCCTCATGTGCTTCCTCTCCTTGTTGGGCTCCTATGGGCCGATTCAGCTCTCCTCCATGGCAGCAGAGATGGGAAGAGAGACGCAAGGCACTTGCCACCCAGCTGTGGTTGTGCTGTGCTTCAGTCCATGGTCCCTGATCTTCACCCGCCTCACTACCAGCCTCACCTGGGACAGAGGAGTGTCCGTCTTCAACAGTGCTGGTGCTGCCTCTCCTCAAGTCACTGATCTAGAGCCCAAAGAAACACAAGATGAGGGAAGCGGTGAGAAAGTTGGAAAGAGAGTGCTATTCACCACGATGTGCAAGGACGGTGAAGGACTGGGAGCATCGAAGCGGGGCAAGCTGCTTTCTGGAGCAGAAGTGGGATGGAGAAGGAGATGTTGCAACAACACTGGAGAAGGATCCACACACTGGATGGGAAACATGCAGAGGAGGGAAGGGAAGGGAAGGGAAGGGAAGGGAAGGGAAGGGAAGGGAAGGGAAGGGAAGGGAAGGGAAGGGAAAGCGAGGCAAGATGATTTAGTGGGGTTGGCTCAAATTGAAGGGGGATTACTCCTCAGCAATATGGGACACATTATGGGATGCACTGTGAAAGCATGTGGGGATTGCTCAAGACTTACAATGGGATGTTTATGGAAGGGACCAAAGGTGGGGAAAGGGAAAGATCCAGGTGATTTGGACAGGACTAAATGTGGCAAAACAGAGGAATAAAGGGATGTACAGGACCAGTCACATGTGAACAGGTGGATCCTCAGTAAACTTGTCTGGCCACCGCCTGAGCCTGATAATTGCAGTGTCTCCTATCTTCTTATTAATTAAAATTCTACTTATTTCTCACCATAAGGAACTCTCTGTTCTGTGTAAGTTCATATGTATGGAGGTCTAGGTGCCAGCAACTGGAGTGTGACCTTGGGTAAGAGGGCGCACATGTCTGGGGTGTTTGCGTCTGCTGGTGGATCCAAAGGACAGCTAGTGGGTAGACTGAGTGTCTAAGCTAAGCTACTCCAGATATACAGAGACATAGTTCCCACTAAAGGAACCTCTTATCAGCCAGAGAGAGGAACAGGATTATGCCCTTAGTACTCTTTTCTTTTAATATGAATGCTAAGTGTGCCTGCCTGTGTTCAGCCATGTGGTTTTCTTGTGTGTGCATGTGCGCGTGCGCGCGTGTGCTTACTTGGAATACATTCTGAGCCTTCTTACTGGTTGGCTGTAGACACATGGAACGATAGAAGAATTTCTACTGGGCTACCAGATTTGGTACCCCTTAACAGCAAGTGTTGCAGCTCTTCAAGGGATCTTAGCCACATAGGTCACGTCCAGCTTGGCCTTCAAGCTAAGCCAGAGGGGAACTAGATCACAGAGGTAACTCCTCTACACAGCACTGTTTGTCTTCATGTCCCCCACCTGCATTTTTGTGGTCGCTAGGGTCACTTGATCTGACAAGGATATCAGCGTGCTAGGAGGAGTCATCCTGGAAAGCGTGTCAGCTGGAACTTTCCTTTACCTCACCATTTTGGAGATCCTGCCCCAGAAGTGGTCTCAACAATTCCCCATTCTTCTTTAGCTGGGATTCTTTCTAGTAGCAGTCATCACAAGTTGGACCTGATGACTAAGGCACTGCATCTAGGTTGGGGGTGGAAGGAGAACATTTTCCTTCCAGGAACTACCTATTCCAGCCCCCAACCACAGGAAAGGACTTGTTAGTGGGTGGAGAACACCCTCCAGAGGATGTAGCATGAAGCATTTTCCTTTGGTCATGTGCAGTGCCTATCAGAGAGAGGTTTCTGTAGCTTGGTGCTCAAGGCGTATTTCCGCGTGCTGGGTGGGACGCAAAGGGGTGGGGCGGGTGTACTCAGTCTCCTAGGATAGTGGTGGAGAAATGGTCCAGGGGCAGCAAGTCAGACATCCTGAAGGTTCACCCCTGCTTTGTTTTCTGAAGTTAAATGAGCATAGAACTGAATGAACACTGCAGAAGGGAACTGCATTGGGACCCTGAAGGAGGATTAAGCCCTTGGAAAGCTGGAAAAATGAAAGGAATCATGAGAGGCCACACCAGAGGACCTGACCCATCTCACCTGACTCCAGGTTGTAGAAGGCTACATAATTACACTCTGAACTGAGTCGCTTCATTTAAATGCATGTCTTTAGTTGGGACAAAACCAGATCTGGGCTAAAAAGAGCATATTCAGAAGCCCATCTTTAAAGCTCATAAGAAATCAACGGCATCTGCTACTCATCTGTTTATTCATCCTTCCCATGGGTCTAATATTGGTGTCGAATCTGTGCATCTCACTGGACTATTGAAGAGATGTTAGACAGAAATGGATCCCCTTGGCACGCACTGGGCCACGTAGAGTTCCTAGAGGAACAAGTTTTCCACAGTAGCATGAGACGAAGACTCAAGGCTCCTGCCGACCAGGTTGCACATAATGATTTAAAGACATGTGAGCAATCCCCTCAAGGAGACCTAAAGGCTGGCACACCCAGCCCTGCTCCTACTGAAGTGTGGAATGTTTTTTAGCACTCGTTAAGACTTGGAAGATAAGTCATTCCCATGCGGCTAATTAGGCAGCTGCTCCAGTTTTGTTGGTTGGTTTGTTTTTATTGGCAAGCGAGATGGTCAATGGGAGGATTTTAGTAAGCTCTCAAGACAATGGCATTTCTTTCTGTCGTCTTTGCTCTGAGCCTTTGCCTTTTGTTTCTAGTAAAGACAAGACATTCTGGTGTTGCAAATTCAGTGGAAGTAAATGGTGAAACAGAGATTTACGAGTGTCACAACAGTGAAAGGGCCTCCTCCACTCCACCTGATTCCCCCAAACTCCCAGGACGCGCTGCAGAAAGAATGAGGTGCTCTGAAGGCATACCTTGTGTGTGACCTGTGCTTAGCACTGATCTCAAGGTAGGTTTATGACAGACCTGTTGCCACAGGAGTCTCTGATGTAACAGGTGTGAATGCTGCTGGCCACAGTTAGGGCTAGGGGTTGTCTCAGATACCTTCACCTTCTTTCCTGCGTTCATTTCCTCGCCATATCCATACAGACCCCTGCATCATATCCCCAAATCTTCCTAACAGGAACACCTGGATGTGTGGGATGCTCAGTAGCATCTCAAACCAAAGGAGGCACCAGCAGGCATGTTAGCATCTGAGTTGAGCCAAGGATCTCCACTGAATAGAAGCGACACCAGAGTCATGGTCTGAATTACTTTATGACTGGAAAGGTGCATGGCCAAAGGAAGACAGTTCCCACCCCAGGATCTCGCCGTCAGAAAAAAATGGTGCCACGCTTGCCCCAAAACCAAGGTCACATTTCAACCCAGATTGCTTTATTCACTTCCCTGATAAAGAGAAGTTCAGCATTTGGTTTCAATTGCCAACATACAGTAGCCCCCACCATTCCATTGCCTCTAAGGAAAAAACAAGCCAGAGAAAGATATTACCTTCTCTTCTCAATTGGGCATGTGCTTCCCTAAGGCACTCTTCTCCCTCTGCCTCTTGCCATTGCACATCCTAGGTGAAAGCCAGATGCTTGCAGAGGTACCCCTGGGATGGAGCCCATTCCTTCCCATGGTCTCTTCATCAGTTTGCAGGAGAACCAGATTTGTGCCCTGAAACCCACACCTGGTTGGAGCTGTCAGTGCAGGCAGCAGGCCTCCTGAGCACTCTCCCCAGTGCCTCCTTGACCTCTCTGTTCCTCAGACTGTAGATGAGTGGATTGATGAGAGGTGTGAGGACTGTGTAAAAAAGGGAGACCGTTTTGTTGAGCTGTCTCAGTGGCACTGTTCTGGGCAGCATGTAGACTATGATGAGGGTCCCATAGAAAACAATGACCACAGTGAGGTGAGAGGAGCAGGTGGAAAAGGCCTTGTGCCTCCCCATGCTGGACGGGATCCTCAGGACGGCAGCTATGATGCAGACATAGGATGCCAGAGTGAACAGAAATGGGAAAACTACATCTGGGAAAGATAATATGATAATAAGAATTCTGATCATCCCAGTGTCACTGCAGGAGAGCTCTAGCAATGGAGCTTCTTCACAGAAGAAATGGTCAGTTGCACTGGGGCCACAGAACCTTTGGTGAGATATGAAAGATGTGATTCCTGTAGAAATTAGCGGTCCCGCAACCCATGATC
This sequence comes from Grus americana, assembly GCF_028858705.1. Lineage (NCBI taxonomy): Eukaryota > Metazoa > Chordata > Aves > Gruiformes > Gruidae > Grus > Grus americana. The sequence goes on along the minus strand of NC_072873.1, from coordinate 7,755,602 downwards.
CAGCCACCAGTTGGAGACATACCTTCCAGTTCATGAGGCTTGCATAAAGCAGGGGTTGACATATGGCCAGGTATCGATCATAGGACATGGCAGCCAGCAAGTAACACTCAGAAGTGGCAAAAGTGCCAAAGAAGAAAAACTGTGCCATACATCCCTGCACAGAGATGGTCGTGTCTCCAGTGAGGAAGCTGGCTAGCAGCCTGGGCGGGATGGTGGAGCTGTAGCAGGTCTTCAGGCCAGACAGATTCATCAGGAAGAAGTGCATGGGTGTGTGGAGATGCGGGTCTCTGACCACCAGCACAATGATGAGGATCTTCCCAACCATGGTCACTGTGTATGTGGCCAGACAGAGGAGAAAGAGAGGTGTCTGGAGCTCACGGGCATCCCCCAGTCCCAGCAAGAGGAACTCCATCAGCAGTGTCTGGCTGACCCATTTTCCTCTCTGCATGCTGTGTTGTAGATCTTTCTTCTTCCCACTCGCCAGGTAGGTGAGCTGCAAGATAGAGCTCTTGTTGATGTTGGATGTTCACACCCCCCTGAGAGTTTTCCTGTTGTCTGTAAGTAAAAAGGGGAAGGGGAATCACACCAACTGCATGACAGCTGTCTCCTGGGCTGGGAAGAGCTGCTCTGTGAGGTAGTCCTCTTGAGAGAGGGCCCCAAAATAAGTGCTGTACCTGGAGAGTAGCGTGCAGTCTAATGTGAGAAAGCTGAAGATGAGAAACTGATCCCTGAGACAAAAGTAAGATAGAGAGAGACATAAAGATGATAAAGATGATAAAGGTAAAGGTAAAGAAAAAGTGGAATTTCACTGCGAGAGATGAACTGACATGTGCAAGCACCCTGAACCCACACACCTCAGCTCAGCTGAGGTATGGCAGTGCCCCCAGGCTGGCTTCTGCACAGCAGCAGCACGGCTCCAACTGAGCAGTAACAGTCTCACTGCCTGAGAGCTCAGCAATGGCAAGGACACAGAGGCAATATCTGGAGGAAGGAGTGAGCTCTGGAAGTGACCTAGGAAAGGACAAGACAGAGGCACAGGTCTTGTATAACTGACACCACGCAAACTCCCATGAGCTAAGTAACAACACTAAATTTGCCTGTGCAAATACAGTGTCTACCTGTAACCCTCGGCATGAAGAACTGACTTCTCTGATGGTACCTTTGAACAAAACCCAGGGACTAGCTCTTACTCTCAATTTCTTCCTGTGCACTTCCTTCCCTTCCTTCTTATCTCTCCAGACCTCAACTCCTTCCACACAGGCAGCTACACTTCTGTCCTCTGCTTCCAGCAGTTTCTGCTGTGAGTTATCAACAGCACCTGAATGTACCTGCTCTCCAAAGTCTCCCACGGCTTACAGAAGGAATCAGGATCCTGAAGGGTCCTGCTGCATCTCCTCTCTCCTTGGGACTACAGGGAGCGAGCTCTGTGTAACTAGTCCCTGGGGAAAGTGAGCTGGTGGAAAGTGTGTCAACAACTCCAGCAAGGGCTACCCCTCCCCAGACCTCTGTGGTAATTCAGCCTGCTCTGAGGGAGAGCAAATCTGAGGCAGAATAATAAGCAATGACTTCTGTAAACACTGCAGCAAAGACAAGGGAGACCCCAGGAAGGGGATTCAGATCTCCCCCGACAGAAGACTACATTGGAAATGACTCCTTCAGAATGAGGCAGCTGTGGCTCGTGACAGCCCATATGTCCCCATAGCTTTGAATCATCTTTTCAGAATGAGAAGTCCAAAGTGCCTTAACTGGTTTGTCTCTCCACTTCCTGGCAAGACAGGAAAGGGTGGCCCCAGTGTAAATGGATTTTTGTGCCCTGGCTCTTCAGGACAGGTGAAATGAATCTCAAAGTAAAGGGTGAGTTTCTGCTGAGAGTTCACACTCTGAACTGTGAGCACCAGCATGGAGATGCCCACGTCCGGACTCCACATGTGTGATCCTCATCTGGTTAGTAGTGGCTGAAGGAGGGAGACTGTCACCTGTGCATTAGAGCGTTTCCACTGCCTAGCGGGCTTCTTTGGCCTCCCACTGGCAATCCAAGAGGGGCAGAGTTGCCTCCAACTCTTGTGTTGTAGCTCTCTGCCCCATATGGATGCCTCAAACAGTCCACGGGCAATAGAACTGCTTCCAGGGTCTCGTGTTCAGGCAATCCCACCCTAGTACTGCATGTGGATGCTCAGCTGGAGGGTGCTGACTTTCCTTCTGGATCACGTCCTATGGATTTGGGCCTATGTCTCAGGAAGGATATCCAGTTCACTTTAGAGGGCCTAGGGTACCCCGTTGGCATTACGCTGCTGGGCCAGGTCAACCTGCCTCTCCTAGAGGTCCTGGGCCCTCACTGCCAGCCCTAAGCAGGGCCTTGCATAACCCAGGTTATGTCAGAGGACTACCGATTAAACTGATGCGGAATTGTCTGCAGCCCTCAGTGTCCTGCACTCATCTGTGCCTCAGGCCCCTTAGACGTCTGAGGTCCTGCTTTTGGTTGCTCTCCGGGGCTGAAGAGGGCTCTAACACTCAATAGGTAGAATTCACCCCCAAATGAAACATCATCCCACCCAGCAAAGGAAGCAGTTACAGACACCCCAGCGCGGGTATGGTCCAACCTCAGCAGGCTTTCTAAAGCATTTCCACAACTACCATCAAGGACAGCAGAGCTGATGAGGTTGGTCATTGCCACGTCCTTGGGCACAGGTACATGGGCCCCGCTGCAGATCTCATATCCAAGTGCCTGGAGCCCTGTCCATGGTGACCCAGCTGGCTTCCTGGCAGCCTGGAGCCAGACCAGGAGCCAGCTTGGGGAAAGGAGGTACTGAATGTGAGACCAAGAAAAATTACAGCAGGGCAGACCCCAGCAGGACATATGGATGCTCAGCTAAAAGTTACTGACTCCGCAAGTGGAGTCTGTCTATCGATTTGAGTCTGTTGCCCAGTAAGCATTACCCAGTTCCTTTAAGACAGCCTGCACTACTCTATTAGTCCTCCCTTACCTTCCTACCCTGAGAAGGTAAGATCAACTTTTACAGATGTCCTCTGCAAGAAGCAAGAACACAAAGGACAGAATTTGCCTTGGAGGCTTGGTTCAATTGCCCCACATTGCTGCTGATATGTAGATGCCCTGGAGTCTTCAGAACACGCACGAATCAGCACATGTGCATGAAAATCGGTACGTTTAGAGAGAAATTTCTCCCATGTCAGAACACATGTACAGAGGACATACATGAGTCATCTCCAGAAGTACTGCTGCTTCTAGAGGGGAGGAGCACACAATCAGTTCTGACTCAAGTGTCTCACCTGGAGACCTCTATGGTTAGGTGAAATGAAAGCTATAGTGGTTTGGGTTTTTTCCCCCAGCTGCCATGGTGATGTCTCCACCTGACATGCTCACATGGACTCGTTTGATCATCCCTGTGCAGAGGGAAGAACTTTGAAAGCATGATTCCTCTTGTTCTGAAATAAAATTCCTAAGGAGGTTGAAATCAACTGCTCTTTTGAAGAGCTAATCTCCTTCCATTGAGTGTAAAGAATGACTTGTTACCCATTTTCCATTTCAGGGGTCTACATTTGGAGAGAGAAATTCCTTTTTTTTTTTTTTGGTGACTTTGCCAAATGCATTGAAATGTTTCTACAACCAAGCCAATGGAATAGTTGAATGATGGACTGCTAATGGGCAGAAGTTCGGAGGGAATTAATATGCTTGCTCACACCGAGGCACTTTGAAAAACTACCTTACTTCTTCTGGGAAATCCTCCCTGGACTTTTCGCTTCACTTTCTTGTTTCTGAGTTTGTAAATCTGACTCTTTCTTTCTTTCTTTCTTTCTTTCTTTCTTTCTTTCTTTCTTTCTTTCTCTCTCTCTCTCTCTCTGTCTCTCTTTTTCTCTCTCTCTCTCTTTCTCTCTCTCTCTCTTTCTCTCTCTTTCTCGCTCTCTTTCTCTCTCTCTCTTTCTCTCTCTCTCTTTCTTTCTGTCAGTTCTGCACTGACAGTTTGATATCAAGGAACATGTTGGAGCTGTACCAGACAAGTGAGATAGACAGAGCTGTATCATGCAAGTGAGATAGAGCACTGTGTCAGTGCAGGAGAGGGCTAGGCAGGAATCTTTATCACAGAGGAAATGATTGATGACTTTTGGACCACAGAATGACATCATGTCTAGATGTCAGGAAGGCCAACAGAAAGAAAGCCTGCTTGCCGGGAGCTGAAGGCCAACTGAGCAGAAAAGACACGCTGAGACTGTTAGCATCAGGCATCAGCTACACAAAGGAGAAGATACTCTGTTTAACCTCTCCCTCTTACACCCTGCACCCCCTTCACCACTGTTCTACTCCTTGTAGTATCTCCTCTCCAGTACTGGAGAATGGCCAGTGTGGCAGAAAGTGGAGCCCGTCTGTTCATTAAGTCCTGGTAGATTCCTGTATCTGTGGACTGTTTTCTTCCTCTGTGCACCGTGCTTTGGGCCATTTCTCTCTGGTGGCCCTGGAGAGCAGCTGTGCTGGAAGACAACCAAAGCAGCCATGGTGACCAAAAGGAGTAATTAGCTGGATTTTCTTTCCTGAAGGAGTAAACATGCAAGAGTTTGCAGTGAGGTCTTCTGAGGTGACACACAAAACTCAGTCTTTGTGCCAAGGCGGGAGTGGGTTGGTTCAGAAGGAGAGACAGGAGAATCAGAGTTAGGCAAAGACAATGAGGAACCTGGAGAAAAGAGGTGGTCTATGTCTGTGGGAAACTGGAAGGTGAATGAGTAGGTTCATTTGCAGACAAAAACAGGGTAAGAAAATTGTGGTCTGGGTCCCAGTAGGAGAATGATTCTCGTTCTGTTCATGCCTAGTAAAAACTCAAAGATGCGTGAGGGAGGGTTCAGGGTTTCATGAGAAAAGGGAACTTGAGAGACAAAATAGTGACTATGTCACAATACGTGGGCACTACTAGCTAATGCTAGAATGCATTTTTCTGTCCCTTGTACATCTGATTCTGGTTCTGTTCATGGGAAAAGTCTTTCCCAGTGCCTTTATGTTCATAACCTCCCGGGTGGCCCGTAAAGCAAATTTAAGCAAACTTGAGGTTTTAAAGGAAGACTTTTGCAAGACCGAGCAGTCACTGAGAAGTGCAGACAGAAGACACGAGCTCAGTCAACATGCTCATGCCTTTTGTGTCTCTTTGGCCGCCTATGGGGCCAGAGCTGGAAAAACATTGTGGCTGTAGGGAGCTCCAGGACCATCTTCCACATGGCCATGGGCAAGTTTCTTGTGTTACCTCCTGCCGTGGATGACTCATCTTCTTCAATGGCTGACCCCTTAAGAGCAGAGAAAATTCCTGGTCACTTGTTCCTCCTGTCCAGATCCCAGGGCAGGAAGGGGGAGACTGGTTACCAGAAGATTTCTGCCCCTAAGGCTTGACTCAGGAGACATAATTTCCTGTGGGGTCAGGAGCTTTTTGCTTTCTTGAGGTACTGTGGGTTCTGTGGTTAGTGACTTGTTTGCCCCTGAGAGGCAGACATGCTCTGTGGTAGGCTTGAGTTGTGCTGGAGTAACTGGATGATCTTTGAAAGTGTCAGTGAGCTCTGCCTATGGAGCAATTGATGGGAGGTGACTTCTTCCACACCGGGTAAGGGATTCAGTCTTCCCATGGAACTATTCTTGGGCCTGAATGTCTGTCCTCTTCTTATTGTAGGACACTGCTTGCCTGACCCTGAATAAGGGAAGGCAACATAGAAGTCTTCACTTTCAAGCTCTGCTTCTCTAAGTGTTGGACCACACACTTCAGGAAAGCAGAGAGGAATGGGAGTGTGGGGGTCTATAAGCAATTGGCCTCACCCTTCCTTGTGAGACTTGACAATTTGACCAAGGCACTATGACTCCCAGCAGTGCTTGCTCTAACCACTGGGACACACCTTTCCTCCAGACATGGACGATCAAGTCCACCCCTTTGAAGTGGAGCTCAACAGCCACCCGTCCCTACCGAAAACCCAAAAGGTCAAACTGCAGTCCTCCAGTGTTCTCTAGACTGTGGCATTCTAGGCTTTGCCCGGACATGTGATCAAACATCAGAGCTGGATCCACAACGTGCAGTTCCCTCCTCCTCCAGCTCTCAGGAATGTAGACAGTCTGCAATTCTATAGAAAGCAATGTCTTATTCTGCTTTGGCACATCTTTGTCATGCCTAAAGAAAATGACTGCCCAGACAAAAACAGGGAGTCCAAGCAGTGGCAGGGTAAATCCATTGTCTCTGTTGGCATCAGAGGGCCAAAACACCCCCACTGTCATAAACGATGATAACCAGTTTATCCCAAATGAAGGTCTGACTCTGCTTTGCCTGAGCAACAAGTCAAAGTAAAGGTGACCTTACAGAGCTCTGACAAACATTCCCTGTCACAAAATCTCAGGGTCCTATGGCAACTCATTATGGACATGGTAATTTCAGAGTGCATTAATTTCCGAATTGCTTACCTGGCTACGTCCTTGCAAGGTGAATCATCTCATTGGGAAGAGCTAATAACGCAAACCCACGTTGCCTCTTTGCCATAGTTCAAAACCTTTTGTGGCAAACTCAGAGCGTGTGGTTGGAAAGAGGAGGGAAGGCTCCAAGTGCCATCTTGTCAGTTCTCCCAGGAATAGCTGGCTTTGCTCCTATGCTGGTGCAGCTACCTGTGCTCCAAGGTGTGGGCCATGGACTTTGTGCTAGCTAGGGAGAGAGGGCTGACCCTGGTTATCATCTGGCTGGGACAGCATTGGCCCGCTCTTCTGCCCTTGCTAGGTGCAGTAGAGAAAACCCCGCTGGGAACCAGGAGTCCTAGGGCCGGCTCCCAGCTCCTCTGGGCACTGTTAGCAAGTTGCTGAATGCCCACTGTTGCAAAGCAGAAAGAGGTACTGGTCAGCCCTGCCTGGCTGCTCCTAACTGAGTTTTTTGACAGATTCAGGGGATCGTTATCTCCTAAAGGAAAGAAAGAAACTGCATTGGAGTTGAAGGTGCCAGGTCAGCTCCAGACATTCAGCCAGACCACATCTGTCTGCATGTAAGGAAAAAATATAAGACCTGTAGAACTGCTCCTCTTGACAAAGACTCAAGAATTCCTATGTTTGCAAAACATAAACGCACAAATGAATACATGAAACCTCGCAGCTCCCTGGTGACTGTAAACATGTGGGTCTGGAACAAGCCAGAGCCTCTGTGCAGGAACCCATGCTGCAGCAGTGGGTTGTGAGTGTGGGACAAGCCTGACTTCCCACAAGCTGCAAATGCTGAGGTGAAGAAATAGAAATGAAGTTGAGCTGATGAAGTTACTTCCAGCATTAATTACTGACGAATATACTCTCTTCAACAGGCAAAAAATGGTGAATTAGCAGGTGGAAATTTTTTATCAGCATTATCAGCACGTCACTTCACATCTGTGGTTACCCGTCCTCTCAACAGTTTTTCCTTTCTCCCCCCTTCAGCTTTGTCTGTGAGGGGCTGCAAGGTGTGCTGGGTCAGAGCACGGGTTTAATTCCTGCTGCAGAGATCTTCAAGCAGGACTTTGAGTGGATGCGTGTCAGCATGCTCAGCAGTCTCCTGCAAGCAGTTCAGGGCCTTCCCTTCCTCAGGTAGATTACATCCTCTAATGGCTTCTGTTGGTGAAAACAATAATTTGGTAAGCCTCTGGCCACCCTTGGGACATGTAGGCAACACCCCATCCTCTCTTCCTGCGATGCAACTCTTTCCCTTCCCTCTTCCCACAGTACAGGAAAATGTGCCATCCTTAACCACCACCTTCTGTCCGAGCCACCTCCCCAGCAGAGCAAGAGGACCACAAGAGCCTGTAGGGATGCTGCCCTCTAAGGGCCTCCTGTGGGCCCCAGGCTCCTCACCAGAGCCCAGCACTGGTCAGGGTCCACACCTGCAGGACATATTCTGAGGCTGCAAAGACATTTCTCAGGAGAGACAAAGCAAGGCAGGGCCTCATGGCCATTGGCTCTGGAGAAACCTTCCTTAGCTCCAAGGGACAGGTCCTGAATGGGGTCTACTCAGTATCTCCCACTCTACCTTTCCTCTGGGAATGGTGAGGGGTCACCACGTGACAGAGCCTTCGCTAGCAGCTTTAGGAGGGGAAGCACCTTCTGCTGCAGTAGCAGCTGGACAAGTTGGAGAGACCACAGCCCCCATGGTGTGCTAGAATGACAAGCACAAGGATTTCAAGGACAGGAGTGTGTTAATACACAGGCAGAAGATGTGGACCAAAGTGCCAGAAAGGTCCCATCCCCAGGTGATTGTGGCCTGGACCTAACTACTTGCATCTGCACAATCCTCAGCCAGACACCCAAAGGCTTCTGTGTGAGAGGGCATGTTATACCCTTGTTTCTTCCTCCATCCCTTCCTCCCAACTTGCTCCCTCCCAGCTTGCCAGACAGGCATTTGTTGTCACTTCCTCAGGTGAGTGGGCGGTGTTGCTGGGATTTGATTTGAGAATATCTGAGAATACTGCCAGCCTGTTTGTCCTCCTGCCCGGTCTCGGAAGTCTCTGGGAGTCCTATTGCATTGATGTGTCCGGAGCTTTATTCTACCTCGAGGTGCTCCAGACCTTCCCTGCTGGGGTGAGATCCAGCATCCCCTCATTTAAGTCCACAGTTAACTTCTGTTAATGCATGTGTGCTTCTTGTGTGGACACTTGCGCATATGGATCTCTGTGAATGCATGTGGGTGCGCAAAATTGTGCATGACTCCACATAGATCTGCATGATCACGGGTATTTGAGTGTCCTTGTGCGCCACTCATCATGAGGGAGCGTGCCGCCCAACGCAGGGGCGCTCTCCACTGCTCTGGCCATGAGCATCACAGAGCAGCAGGTTCCCCAGGCCAGAAGGAGCAGCTGAACGGTGATGGCACTGACCCGGCAGAGATCTGCCAAGTGCACAGGCTCTGTCTCCTGAGCCCTCCTTTTCCTGCCTCTCCAAATTTCACACTCTGCCCCAGCAAATTTCAAGCCTCAGCAAGGACAGGTTCACACTAGCATGGAATCTTAGTTTAATTCAACATAATAATAATTGGAGTCTTTCAGCTCTGCTGGTAAACACCTTTGCATCTTCCTCCAGGCCAGGATATGTCCCCTCTCCCCAGTGCTAAGGAGACTGAAGGAGTGGGATTAACTTTATGTACAGGGAGACGGACTGAGGAATCCTGCCCGCCAGGCCATCCCTGAGCAGATGCTTCTGATGGAGTGTCATTAATGTTTGCGACTGGACACAGGCCTCTCATGATCAAGCCAATGCCAAGTACACTCAGCAGCTCATTGACTTGGTTCTGAGTCAGGCAGGGTCTGAGACCAAGGGACGGAGGTCCTGATGTTGCTGTCCTGAGAGAGGAAGAATGGTCCCTGTAGGTAGCACAGGGAGAGCCAAAGGAGTTGACGACTGCTTTTGTTTTCAGCCACCAAGATCTTGAAATCTCAGTTTGAGTCTCAGTAACTGGACCCTGGGGGAAAATGGACATCTAATTGAAGGCCACACACCCCAAAGCCTGCTGCTATTCCCCGGGTGGATGAGGAAAATACCCTTTTCCCCTCGGGGACTTCTGGCAGTGGAAGAAAGGACACTTTAGGAGATGGTGAAATGTTGGCCCCTTTTGGGAAGGAAGTCCTCTTTTGTGCTTCTCCTTGGGCTATTCCTCTTGGTGACTTGCTTCCCTTCTTCCAGACAGACTTTCCACATCTGTAGTTATTGCACAGTCGTGCTTGCTGATGGGAAATAGAGGATACCACAGCAGCAGGGCCCTCTCTTCCCTCCCTATCCCCCACACGTGCACGGGTCCAACTGTCCCCATGCCCCCTTCCACCTCTGCAAGAGTCTCAGGCATTGGCTTTGGGCTGCAGAAAGGCATCGGGAGGGAGAATCTCACCCTGCTCATTGTCATCCCCAGGAAATCAGGGGACGCCGTATCTAGCCCCTGAGCTCTTAGACTGGGATGCCTGCCATCTCTGGAGGCCAAGACCACTCAGCTGTCCCAGGACAGGGCTGGTGGAGTGCTTGTTTACTCTTACTGGGTACTCTCCAGGTGGTCTGTTATGTTGTTCTGAGCTGAAGGAGTCGTCTCAGTTTTTCCCCACATGTCCTTCTTTTGCTCCTGTCTCCTGGGCTGGGATGGAGGAAGGGGAGGGTCCAATTCCCAAGTGTCACCACTCCTGCTTCTTAGCAAAGAGGTCTGCAAGCAGAGGGGCTGTTATCCAGATAACATCCATTAGAAATGGTGCAGCAGGCATGGGCGAACCGGGACAGTCACAGCATCTTGCCCCTGTGGGATGTCCGAGTCAGACCACAGTTTCACTGAAGGTTTCACTTGGACCCTTTGTCTTCATCCTGACCTCACCTATTGACTTATAAGCAAATGAAAGGAATTTCACAACCACATACACCAAAGTGCATGTAAAAACGTGCTCACATGCACACACAAAGAGTGCGCATATATACGTGGTTATTTGGACACACCTTCATGTATTGCCCCAAGCATGTGCACATAGATGTGTGTGCACATCTCTCACACATATACATAGGTGAAAACACACACAGTGTACCTCCACCAACACAAACGCTTACTCAAATGTGAGCACACAGGTGTTGTCCCAAAACTGGGGGGTTGTTTACCTAGTGTGCGATACGCCAATAAACACACAGAGCAGAGGTATTTTATTGCGTATTCGCACAGATATGGGTGACTGCCCCAAGCCAGCACACCGACTCTACAAATCAACAGTCATTTACACACTTAATATTAACATATTCATGTTTCTACTACATATGTATTATTTATCATTATATGATTGGTTAATGAACCTTAGCCTCCTGTGTAAATTAGTTCGCATGCCTAGTAGTTCTTTCTTTTGAGTCGGTGGTGTAATTAGGGTGGGTGGTCCGTGAAGTCGGTGGTTGGGGTCTCCCCCCGTTGGAATTACCTTTCCCCTAGTTTTCTACTTCTTTGGCAATCCTCAGCAATTCTTCAAGGTTTTTTGGTAAAACTAGCAGTATATCAGTTACGCTTCTGCCTTTTGACAATCTCATCTTAATTAACAGAAGAAGAGCACATTGTTTGGATAAACATTAACTGTCACAGGGGTAGGGCTATACGATAGATGTCTTTAGCAGCAACTGTCTTGGTTTGAATTGCATGCTACATTTGATTTTGCTGTAACACAGGTATTGGGTCTGTTTGGGATGGAGTTAGCTGCCCCCACAGCAGCCCTCATAGTGCTTTGCTTCATATTTGTAGCTAGAATGGTGTTGATGCACCAGCAAAGTTTTGGCTATTGCTGAGCAGTGCTTGCACAGCAGCAAAGGTGTCTCTCCAACCCCACCTCCTAAAGGCCAGTAGGCTGGCTGTGGGCAAGAGGTTGGGAGGGGACATAACCAGGACAGCAGACCCAGACTGACCAAAGGCATATTCCATACCATATGATGTCAGGCTCAGCAATAAAATGCAGGAGAAAGGGGAGGGGGGCATTTGTTTTCAGGACGTTTGTCTTCTGAAGGCACCACTACACGTACTCTGGCCCTGTTGTGCAGGAAGGGGCTGAAAATCGTTTGCCGATGGCAAGTAGCGAATAAATCTTTTTGCTTTGCTTCTGCATGCAACCTTTGCTTTTATTCATGAAACTGCCTTTATCTCAACCCATGACTTTTTAGTCTTATTTCCCACTGAGTAGGGGGAGTGAGAGAGTGTCACGATGGGCACCGGGAGGCCAGACAAGGGCAACTCACTCCAGTCTTTCGCCTTCGACATGGGGCTCGAGACAACGGCAGTTTTGAATTGAGTGTGCTATGGCTGTAGTAGTTTCTAACTGGCAGGCCTTTGTGTGGGTCAGGGAGTTTGCTTGCTGCACTGCTTATCTCTTTATTTGGCTGAACTTGGAGCAGGCTAATAGAAGCAAAAGCTATGTGCTTTGCCCTGGCATTGAGGCCCTTACTGTGCTGGGGAGCTGTCTTGTGGAGAGGATGAGGGAGTACACCTGCCTTTTCCCACCTGGGTTGTTTTGTTGTGCAGGCTTCGAGGACCCTGTTCACCCTTGAGCTGTTTAAGTAACAGCTCTACTAAGTAACACTGCTGACTTATTGTGGGGTTTGCGGAATCTGGTGTCATGCTGGCATAACAAGAGACAACTTTTGGGTGCGGCAACAGTGAAACGTGCCCTGAGAGGTGGCCGGTCCCTGGGTGGCAGGGTGTGTGGAAGGATTTGGGCAAATGCCAAGGACAGTCATCACCTCCCATAGTCTGGGATTTTACACTTGAACAAGGTAGCATTCCTGGTAAATTGACATGCCACCTAATAAAAGGATGCCTTGCCTACCCCAGTGAAAACCAGCAGCTTTTAGCACTGCATTGAGGCTTGGCCTGTGCCTGTCAAGCTACAATTCAGTTCTATCAGAGGACCGTGATTAAGACAGGGACCAAAACACAGCTGAGAATGCCTTGATTGAGCCAGGGATCCAAACTACATCAAAGAACACGATGGTTGAGACAGAGACCCAAGCCGCATATGAGGACACCATGATTAAGATAGGGACCCAGACACTAACTACAGTAATCGTCCCTTCCAACCCAGTGCATGATGATCTATGATTCTATTATTCTATTACTTTAGCATTGAGTTGTCTTCTGTGGAAACATCCATTTCCACTCCTGATGGCATTCCGGGCAGACTCAAGACACAGAATAGGCATCGTCTATGACTGTGGAAGACTTTCTGGTGATAGTCCCTTAATATTAGTGTATTCACACCCACACGCACCCCCATACACACACCCACACACACCCCCACACACCCCAATTTAAAATCTTAACTTTCTATGAAATACTCTCTCTTGTAAGGCTAGAGAAGCAGTAATTTTATCCTAGAATGTGTTTCTGAGAAATGAAGCTCATACTCACTGAGATCTGAGAACTGCTGGATCCAAGTCCTTTCTGGAACTGAAATTCCTTTGAGAAGTTGACTGTCCAATTAGAATTATTAGAATTATTAGAATCTTTAAGGTTGGAAGAGACCTCTAGGATCATCAAGTCCAACCATCAACCCAATACCACCATGTCTACTAGACCACGTCCCAAAGTGCCATGTCTACACGCTTCTTGAACACCTCCGGGGACGGTGACTCCACCACCTCTCTGGGGAGCCTGTTCCAATGTCTGACCACCCTTTCGGTGAAGAAATTTTTCCTACTATGCAACCTAACCCTCCCCTGGAGCAATATGAGGCCATTTCCTCTTGTCCTATCACTTGTTGCTTGGGAGAAGAGACCAACACCCGCCTCACCACGACCTCCTTTCAGGTAGTTGTAGAGAGTGATAAGGTCTCCCCTCAGCCTCCTCTTCTCCAGACTAAACAACCCCAGTTCCCTCAGCCGCTCCTCATAAGACTTGTGCTCCAGACCCTTCACCAGCTTTGTTGCCCTTCTCTGGACATGCTCCAGCACCTCAATGTCCTTCTTGTAGTGAAGAGAATGTCCAGGTGGTCCATGCTGCACTGTCATCACTTCAGGGTACAGCGCTCACAGTCCGTCAGCCCCCTCCCAGTGGCCTCATTGTTTCACTGCTTAATTGTGGAACTGCAAGTGCCATTTGCATGAAGGCAAAACAGTCCAGCTGATGACAGCTGAACGACGTAATTTCAGTCTTTCTTTTAAGAAGGTGAACTGATAGAGAAGTTAGATTTCTTTTCCCCCACTTGCCAATGAAGTTTAGCTCTTCTCACTCTTTCTGACCTCTGAAGGACAGTGATGGCAGCAGAGTGACACACTGGATTGTGTTGCTGTGGTGGGTCGACCTTGGCTGGGTGCCACGTGCCCACCAAGCCACTCTATTACTCCCCTCGTCAGCAGGACAGGGCAGGAGAGAGGCACCCTGGAGGTGCCTTTCCTCTGAGTAGGGCGGACATGCATGGTGGAGCCATGGCCTAGTGACTCTTGGTGGTCAAGGGGAGACCTGTTTAACCTGAGGAGGGAGTCTGGCACAACTCAGCCCACACCAGTGGCAAGTACCTCCTGTCACAAAGATCTGAGTTACCGCCTGCCCGTGCACAACTCGGAACTCTCTTGTAGCTCTTGTGGAGTGCAAGGAGCAATTCAAAGGAGGGACCTGACTCATCTCCCCCATGCTGGGGCACAGGGCTAGCCAAGCTCTGGCCTTGGTGTTCATGGAGATGCTCCAAGTAGACTGGCAATCTCTGCTCTGGGGAGCTTCCCCAGAGACACTGCCCCATCCTGGCCATCATTCCCAGACCTGAGATGCTAAACACTGAATGGCAGCCCCATCCCTTCTTCCACAGATTCCTTGTGTGGATCCCTACTCCTTTCCCCGTGTCTTTCTGAATGGATAGAGTGAACATAAGCTTCGGCTCCATCCAGCTCCCGAGAACATCCAAGATGTGCAAAGGCCAGTTGGTGGGGGCACCAGCCTCAGTGAGAGGGTGGTGATCTTTCTTGGCACGATCATCACTATCACCCGTTTCACCTCCATCCCCACCTCCTACGTCTGCGTCATCTTGTCTGTCCTGAGAGTCCACTCTGTCTTGGGCAAGTGTCATATCTTCTCCATCTGCGCTGCCTACCTCAATGTAGTGGCCACCAATTATTTGCCCATGGTCTCAAGTACCCGAGGACAGAGTGGTCTTCTGACTTCTGCACCACAAAGATGCCCCTGTTGAATCCCCTCATGTTCAGCCTGAGGAATCAGGAGGTAAAAGCTGACCTCCCCAGGTTGTCTTGAGGGAGGGGACTGGGCCAGAGTCAGTAGGAATTTTCCCTCCACATGAGTCACCTGAAAACTAAGGAAGAGGAGGGAGGATCATGGACTTGTGAGTCATGATGCCAGCTAGGGAGAGAAGCTGCCTGGAAGATCACCATGACACACAAGATACTGGAAGGCTCCTGGCAGCCTTCTGTTGCCTGGCAGTGGCCTGCATGATCTGTTCCTTAATCTACAACACGACTTTTCAGGTGCCCAAGGCCCCTTTGTCCCATGTGACCTGGAGTTTGGAGGCAGCAGTTCTACAGCAGGCATGTCTGCCTGAGAGGATGCTCAAATACCTTCTGACTTAGAGGTCTGTGAAAAGCCCAGCTGCTGCCTCACTGCTCAAGTAAGAATCTCCAAGTGCTGAAAGACCTGGCCCTGGCCCTAGGGAACCTGTGACATAGCAAAGATTGCAACTTGATTCCTTTCCTTGGGACGAGCACCAGTCTATCATGTCTCTAGAGAGCCTCCCTGGGTCAGCAGTGTGGGGGTGTAAGGAGGTCTGTCTGCAGCAGCAGTTAAAGAGATTTTCTCTACTCTCCACAGTGAGGTTTGGAGACAGAGGAAGAAGATGTGAACCTGCAAGCACCAACTCCCTCTTTCTTGAAACTCTGTGGTCAACCTGTGAAAGGGAAAGCATGACATAGTCCTGTTTTTTTTCTGGCAAACCTGATGGGACTTGCAGTCTTTGGTGAGATGTGTCTTTCAGGCTAGAAGGATTGGAGCAAGAGGGGTCGCTGACCCAGGTCTCTCAGATCCTGCTGTGGATGGATAAATCCAAACCTTGTGTATATTCAGAGAGGTTCTCCTCTGTGCTTTCTGTGGAGAAATCCCCGGTGTTTTTCCATGTGCAGGATGCCAAGCTGCAGGACAGCACCACCTGTCTCTCCACTGAGCCCACACTGGTAACCACAGCATGCGCGATCACACAGAAAAAGTGTGTCTGTGTGTGTCTGTGTGTGTTCCCTGTGCAGTGTCTCCCTCCCCAGCACTGCGTGCTTGTAGACCTAAGCTTGTCCAGCAGTGGCATGCCGGGGTTGTGGTGAGGCTGGGTCTCTGCCTCCCCAGCCTGTGTAGCAAAGACAAAGGTCAGCAACAGCATGCTGGTGTGACTTTTTGGTCTGAGTTCAGATCCAGGGTCTTGGGAAAAAAAGCAAAATAGCCCAATAAAACCGTCAAGTTCAAGGAGTGCCTGGACTTGGGGGAGAGCTATTGAGGGATGCCGTATGAACCACAACAGGCTCCATCAAACCCCCTGAGATGAAACTAACTGAGGCATGGGAATGAGTATTAAGAAGATGTATCTGACTGGCTTTTCCCACTCTCATTCTGAAGCACACTCTTGCAGAAAGGAGCCCTTGTGGTGAGACACGACTGCTCTTGTGGGTGTATTCCTAGCCAAAATAGCCCGAGGAAGGAAAAATCCCTTCCTAGCCACGCACCTGGACATCAGCCAAACCCTCGGCATGTGAAAAAGACCCATTATCCAGAGACTGGGGAAGACTGTCTGTTCTACTGGATTCCCACCCATGCCCCAAGCCAATCCATTGCTTTTCATGTCTCTCCTCCATCTCAGGGGAATCACCGTTGTTTTGCTGGCGAGAATCCCGGTGCCCCCATTTCCTGACAAAAGCCAGCTGTTCAGTCCATTTCTAGGAATGAGTTTGTCCCTCTGTGCACCGTGTCATGCTAAATCCATTTGGTGGAGCAAAGAGCTGACCTTGGAGAGCAACTGTGTGGGAAGGTGACAAAACCAGCCCTGGTGGCTACAAAGATGGTTTAGCTGAGTTTTCCTTTCTGAGACAGTAAAAGTGTATGTGTAAGCAGTGAAGCCTTCTGGAGTGACAGGCAGAACTTAGTCTGTATCAAATTGGGATGTGTGAGAAGGAGAGACAGAACAGGGACAATCAGGAGGCAAAGAGAATGAGGCACGTGAAGAAAAGAGGTGTCATGTGCCTGAGAGGGACGGAAAGGTGGATGGCCACTGAGAAGCAAAGACAGGTTCTGCATTAACCTGCTCAGTTAACATGTTCACATCTTCTGTGCTTCCTCGCCTACACCTACAGTTAGAAAACTGGATGCACGTTGTGTCTGTGGAGAGCTCAGGGGATGATTCTTCCACATGGCCGTCTGTAGGATCGCCCCCAGGATGTCCTCCCGGAGGTGGTTTTCTGACTTTCTCACACACAA
Source organism: Grus americana (assembly GCF_028858705.1). Taxonomy (NCBI): domain Eukaryota; kingdom Metazoa; phylum Chordata; class Aves; order Gruiformes; family Gruidae; genus Grus; species Grus americana. The sequence goes on along the minus strand of NC_072873.1, from coordinate 7,738,674 downwards.
ACAGGAGTGTTGGTCTCAGAATGCCCCTCAGCTCGGTGTGGATCCCACATAAACATAAGCAAGAAGTAAGAAGGTGGAGGACAGGACAAGGAACACAGTCAGGAAAGAACATGGACAAGACTCCCATTTGACATCTTTCTGAGAACTGGGAAATTGCAATTATTCTCTGAAAGAATAAAATCACACAAGGGAGAATAGCATGGCTCAGAGTCAAAAAGGAGTACATTTAAAAAAAAAATTCTCATTATCGTCTTCAAACTGTTGAGAGCTACATGTCAGGAGTAGCTGAACTGGAAAAAAACCCACTGCACTTTGCTATTTTTATAGCATCCTTAAATTCCATTTATGTTCACTTTTGGTTTAAGAGAACGCATTCCTCCGGGGACAGAATTGGCTTAATGTGGATGATCATGCAGGTGATTATTTGCAATCTCGAGCTGAAATTTGTACTGGTTAGGGCCTACCTTCACATTATTTTTTTTTTTTTCTTTTTTTTTTCTTTTTTTTTTATTTTTTTTTTTTTGTACTTTGAGATAACCTCCTTTGTAATTTTTAGAGCCATGGCAAAGGAGAACAAGTTACACCTGTAACTGATGTCATTCCTCTGGGCTTCCCGACCTCTCTAGGTGAGCACATGGTCCCGTGTGCCATTATCTTCTCCATGTATCTTCTAACCTTGCTGGGGAATGACATCCTCATTGTCACTGCATGGAGCAAGCGTAGAAGCCAGAATTACATCTCCTGGGACTATCCTCTTTCAGTTACTAGGGCATATGTCAATCTCTGCATAGGTTAAAAGCCTTTCCAGATAAACCAAACTGCATATTGAGCTATCAGCTGTGGAACACTGAAAGCGTCCAAACTGTGTTGGGTTTGCGTGGCAAGGTTTTGGTAGCGGAGGCGGGGGGGCTACAGGGGTGGCTTCTGTGAGAAGCTGCTAGAAGCTCCCCCTGTGTCTGACAGAGCCAATGCCAGCCGGCTCCAAGATGGACCCGCCCCTGGCCAAGGCCTAGCCAATCAGCGCCTCTGTGATAATATATTTAAGAAGGAAAACAAAACAGTTGGAGGAGCTTTTGCAACCGGAGAGAGGAGTGAGAAGGTGTAAGAAACTCTGCAGACACCAAGGTCAGTGAAGAAGGAGGGGGAGGAGGTGCTCCAGACACCGGAGCAGAGATCCCCCCTGCAGCCCGTGGTGAAGGCCATGGTGAAGCAGGCTGTCCCCCTGCAGCCCATGGAGGAAGGATGAGGGGGTGTAGACATTCCACCTGCAGCCTGTGGAGGACCCCACGCTGGAGCAGTTTGCTCCTGAAGGTCTGCACCCCGTGGGAGAGACCACGCTGGAGCAGTTTGTGAAGGACCTTGGAGAGAGACTCCATGTTGGAGCAGGGGAATGTTGAGAGGAGTCCTCCCCCTGAGGACAAAGAAGCGGCAGAGACAACGTGTGCTGAACTGACCGCAACCCCCATTCCCCGCCCCCCCTGTGCTGCTGAGGGGGGAGGAAGTGGAAGCCGGGAGTGAAGTTGAGCCCAGGAAGATGGGAGGGGTGGGGGGAGGTGTTTTAAGATTTTATTTCTCATTCCTCTGCTCTGTTTTGCTTAGTAATAAATTAGATGAATCTCCTCTCTACGTTCAGTCTGTTTTGCTCGTGACGATAATTAGTGAGTGATCTCTCCCTGTCCTTATCTCGACCCAAGCCTTTTGTTATACTTCTCCTCCCCATCCCGCTGGGGGAGGGGTGAGTGAGCGGCCGCGTGGCGCTCAGCTGCCGGCTGGGCCTAAACCACGACACAAACTAACTGGTGGATGTGCTTGCGATCAGGGCCATGCTTGTAGTAGTCATCTGGAACTTCTTCCTGTGTGAGAGGATGAGATTTTTCCTCAAAAACATCCAGTCATCTCTCTGAATCTCTGTTCTTTATACAGTAGAATATTGCTAATGATGCACTTTATCGTGCTTCCAAGATCAGATTGATTGACTGCACGGTCATCTATGACTATTGTTGAGCATGAGCTGTATATTTTTTAAGCTGCCCAGGAGAAACACGGTCAGTGTGGTTACTCCTCCTCTTCTCTTGCACATCTATTTGAGACTTGCTCAGGAATATTGTGTTTGATCTGGGATGATCAGGTAGATTAGGTTCCAGAGCTAAACCACCTAGGAAAGCCTGGTCACTAATGTGCTGGAGATGGGAGCTGCCACTGCTGGGATCTGAGTCCCCTGACTTGGCCTCCACTGATCCTGATCTGCCGCCTGCTGCTATCACCTTGTATGTGTCAAAGATGACCAAAGGGCTAGAGAACCTATCCTATGAGGAAAGACTGAAGGAGGAAAATCTTTTCTCCCTGGAGAACAGAAGGCTCGAGGGAGACCTCATCACAGTAGTCTCCTACTTAAAGGGTGGCTACAAAGAGGACGGAGGCTCTGTCATCACAAGAAGCCACATGGAGCAGACAAGGGGTAATGACAGATCTCCAACAGCCAGGGACTGCAGCGCTGGGAAAACCTTGGCCTGCATGTGAGGAGCAGTGGCGATGTGAGCAGAGTTCAGGCTGTCCCTGCCTCAGAGCACTTGGGGAGCCAGGGAAGCTGAGTACAGACAGGGTCATCCCCCCTGTTTGTGCTATGGTTGGGTTGGTGCCTGTCCTGTACCACCGTGTCCCCAGGGCACGACCAATTCTCAACCTGTGGGGCTACCCGTGGGGGCCATGCCCACAGTGGGGAGGAACTGGAGATGCCTGGGTGCTGGCAACAGACCCCAGTGCAGGGGCGGCAGGTCTCATGAAGGAGGAGGTGAAGCCTTGGTTTCTGGGCACAGAAAGAAGGTGCCCAGCACCCAGAGGGATGGACAAAGATGGCGCCTCTGCCCCAAACTGTAGGCAGGAGGAGCGTGAGTAGAACCTCATGTGGTCCATGGGGCACTGTACGCCTGAGATGTTATTTTGAGCCATAAGTGCCTTCAGGAGTTCCTTTTCTGCACCCAGGAGACCATGGATACCTGAGGGATGCCAGGATTTAGACCACTACCTGGGACTGAAGTCTGACATCTAAAAAATCTTCAAGTATCACTGAAAAGCATACCTAAATGTTGGCATTAACAGCGAAGCCACAAGTAGTTCACCCAGGCTCAGGGAAGATGAACACCTGAAACAAGCCATGAGAAGGTAGGGAATCACTGGGCTGCGGAGAGCTCATGTTACTGTGGGGACACTCTGCGCACTGCTGCCATCTGCCCAGTCACCGTCTGCCTGTAAATGGTGGGATGGTGGCCAGAGAGCAGGGATTTCCTGCAGGGATATGCAGGGAGCAGATGCTTTGTGGACTTAGGGCCTGCTGAGCTGGGCTTACACAGACCTCGATAACAGGGAAGATGGGGTCAGTGCCTCAACGCCTTCATCGCTTTGCTTCACAGTTGGGTGGCTAGGAGGCAGATGAAGGATCTCATAACTGAGCCTCCAGGCAGAAAGCCCCTCTGCTGGAATTTCACCTTTTGCTGCGGGGAAGGCAGTCCACAGAGCTCCCGATGTGCATGGCCACCCTTCTGCCTTGGCACCTCCTCCTGGCCAAGGCCTCTGATATGCCAAGGTTTTTGGTCCAGCTGGTGCCTGAGAATATAAGCCAACACAGGAGACATGCGAATGGCCCAGCAGAGACAGATCAGAGAAGCTTCTGAGCTCAGAAATGTGTCCCACTGTTGCCGCAGTGGCCCAGTGGGGATGGAGGGGGTAACTGCTCTTGCACAGAGCCTTTCCAGAGCAGAGCTGGGATCTGGCAGTGGTACAACCTTAAAGGCTCAGGAAAGCTGCCCTAGGCTTAAAGGAGACAAGAAACCACAGAGCAGCCACGGGTATTTGGGCACTGGGTGCTCTCCCAGAGCTGCAGCGGCCCATGGGGGTGCTGGGTTCACAGAGAGTGGGGACTCCGTTGTGTGGTTGCTACCAATCCTAACTTGTGCATTACCTCAGCCCTGCGTGCCTGGACAGCACCTGGGCCATGCCAGGTGCTGAAGGACTGTATGAGGCGCCTGTCAGCCTGTGCCCATGTGTGCTGGCCATGGACCTTAGACTGGGTAATGGAGGGGAGGGGAAGGTGGGGATGAAATTGTGGTATTGTTGACTCCATATGCCCACTCCTCAATGCTTTGGAGCCATCCTCTATTCGAGCCTCATCCCCCAGCACAGCTCAATCCAGAGCTAGAGGAGATCCCTTCCCAGAGTGCCAGAGGGGCTGCTGACCTCATCCATTGGCAGCCATGGGCTCCTCACACAGGGCTTGGTCTCCCCATTCACAGAATGTGATCCAGGAAGCAGTGCTTCAGGCCCATCTAGGAAGATATACAGCAAGGCTGGAAGGAATGGTGGCCATCTGCTGTGAAGTAGCCAAGAATATCTTCCTCAACTCCAAGGACAGGGCAAAAAAGACAACCCAGGGCAGTGAGTCCTACCCTTCCCATCTTCTGGGAATGAGGAAGGGTCCTCTTTTGCGCCCAAGCTAATTCTCCCCAAGAAGCCACCTTTTGTCATAACCAGACTGGAAGACTTGCCACAGAAGGAAGGAGGACTCGGAGGCCCAGGCTTGAATGCAGCACAACTTTAATGAGTCTAAAGAAGAGAAGGAGGTGGCTCACAGGGAGCACCTGAAGGCACGACTGTCTGCCTGCCCACTCTGCAGAGGGAGAGATGCCAACAGGTCCCCGCCAGGCTGGTGTTGAGAGACAGCAACAGGAAAGGAAAGAGAGAGAGGAGAGTGGAAGAAGGAAACAATGGCCCAAAGCTCTACATAGAATGCCCTGAATCTCTGCCTCCTCTCCAGCAGCATGTTCTGAGGTCTTGGGAGGATCTTGCCAGGGGAAGCTGCCAGCAGATTTAGCAGGGTTGACACCTGTTGCCACAGTAGCGGCTGGTGATGCAGGAGAGGTCACAGCACCCAGAGGTGATGGGCACTCCATCACAGCTGAGGATGCTGCCAACAGCAGCGGAGGTGGAGGAGCCCACAACGGTGTTCTGTGGGAAGGAGCTGAGGATGGGGCCAGGCAGGGTCACCACCACGGGGGAGGGCTCAATGACGACTATGGAGTTCTGGCACTGCCTGACGCAGGGCTCATTGCAGCTGTTGGCCAGCGGGGTTGGGCCACAGGGCTGGCAGGGCAGGCAAGGCTGGCAGGGCTGGCACTTGTCGGAGCAGGACATGTCTCTGGGCCAGAGGTTCACCTGGGAGAGAGGGTAGGGAGAGGTAGAAAACAGGGGCACCTGAGAAGCAGCACTGCACCCAACCACACGGGAGGCAGGACACCTCCTGGCCCAGCAGACGCTGCCCAGCTCACAGCCCAGGAGCTGCCTCACCTAAGTCCCAGCCCCTCTCTGTGGAAGACCTTCTCTGCCCTTGCCTCTCCCATGAGAAGCAGCTCCCAGCCCTGGGCTAGGGCAGTCCGTATCAGCGGAGACATGCATCGAGGAAAGACCTGATCTCGAAGGAGGAGGAGAAGAGGCTTCCCACTCACCTGATTCCCAAGGAGAAGGAGGCGAGAGAAGTGGATGAGAGAGCAGAGACTTGGGCTGCCTTTTATAGGAGTCTCGTGCTGCCTCAGGCCCGGAGGCACCCCTTGTGGAAGTAATAATGTTCTGACAAGCTCATGCCTAATGCAAAGCATCCCAGCTAATGGCATGGGCTGTGTCCTGGTTTCCTGCACTGCTGCCTTTTCATTTCCTGGCTTATGCCACGTGCTTCCCCACGTGAAGGCTTCTGTAAGTGCCGGGACGAGAGGCCCCAGGATTTCCAGGGCAGAAACACGTCAGCGCAGGCAGAAGACTCAGCTCCAGTGCTGATGGCATCCTGTGCAGGCAACTGATGTGCACCTGGGTCATTCCTGTGGGCTTGTTTGTGGTTAGGATGTGGGCACCGGATGCCCAAGGACTGCCATTTGAGAGGACATGGCACATCTCTCTGACGGTCGCTCATTGTTGCACACCAGTGGGCTTCTGCTGGGAGGGTTTGACCCTATTGCAACACTAACAGTGCTGTCAGGACGCGTTTGCTGGGCTCCTTGGCCTCATCCCCTCTCTGTGCAGACTCTACAGGTCCTCAGGCAACACCGTGAGCATGTCTGGGGCCCGGTCCTTCCCCGGGGTACTTGAGTCGTGTCCTGCCAGCAGGCTCCCCAGCATCTCCTCAGCAGAGGCCACAGCTGCTGATGTTTTCTTGGCTTTATGTGAGCGTACAGATTTTGGCATGGCTCCATGCAGGCGTGCACGAGCACACGTGTGTCGGTCTGTACTTGTGTGACCCTCATCACGAGGGCATACGCAGGTCATAGCAGGGGGACTCTCCCCTGGTGTGTCCATGAGCACCGCAGAGTAGCGGGTTGCCCTTGCCAGCTGAAATGCAGTCTCTGCCTCCCGTGCCCTCCACTTCTTGCTTTATGTACAGGGAGAAAGGCCAAGAAAGCCAAGAGCTTTGATTCAAACACCTTTGGAGGTCAAGCACCAGGAATTCCATATCCCCCATAAAATCCTGAGTCACTGTTCTCCACTTGGACATTGAGCCGTTGACCACAACTCTTTGAGTGCGACCATTCAGCCAATTCCTTGTAGACCGAGTGGTCCATCCATCGAATGCATATCTCTCCAATTTAGAGACAAGGATTCAAGGATCACGTCCTCCAAGCTCAGGAACGATGCATCCCAACAAAGAGGAAGGCAGGCAAAAACGGCAGGAGGCCTGCGGGGATCAGCAAGGAGCTCCCGGACAAACTCAAACACAATGAGGATGCCTACAGAGGGTGGAAGCAAGGGCAGGTAGGCTGGGAGGAATAGAGAGAAATTGTCCAAGCACACAGGGATCAGGTTAGGAAAGGCTAAAGCCCTGACAGAATTAAAACTGGCCAGGGATGTCAAGGACAACAAGAAAATCTTACATAGGTACGTCAGTGATAAAAGGAAGACTAGGGAAAATGTGGAACCCCTCCCGTATGAAATGGGAGACCTGGTTACCTGGGACAAGGAGAAGACTGAGGTACTCAACAACTTTTTGCCTCAGTCTTCACTGGCAAGTGCTCTAGCCACACCACCCAAGAGTCAGAAAGCAAAGGCAGGGACTGGGAGAATGAAGAACCAGCCACTGTCAGAGGAGATCACGTTCGAGACCATCTAAGGAACCTGAAGACGCACAAGTCCATGAGACCTGATGAGATGCCTCCACACATCCTGAGGGAATTCATGGATGAAGCGGCTAAGCAACTCTACACCGTATTTGAGAAGCTGTGCCAGTGTGGTGAAGTTCCCACTGACTGGAAAAGGGGAAACACAATCCCCATTTTTAAAAAGGGGAAGAAAGGAAGAGCCGGGGAGCTACAGGCCAGTCAGTCTTACCGGTGCCTGGCAAGGTCATGGAGGAGATCCTCCTGGAAACTCTGCTAAGGCACATGGAAATTAAGGAGGCGATTGGTGACAGCCAACATGGCTTCACTAAGGGCAAATCGTGCCTGACAAATTTGGTGGCCTTCTACGATGGGGTTACAGCGTTAGTGGATAAGGGAAGAGCAACTGGTGCTGTACACCTGGACTTGTGCAAAGCATTTGACTTTGTGCCACGTGACATCCTTGGGACAGGCCCAGAGAACTTGTGGATGGCCCATCCCTGGAAGTGCTCAAGGCCAGGCTGGGTGGGGCTTTGGGCAACGTGGTCTAGTGGAGGGTGTCCCTGCCCATGGCAGGGGGTTTGGAACTAGATGGGCTTTGAGGTCCCTTCCAGCCCAAACCACTCCAGGATTCTAGGATATCCCCTGCAGGAAGTGTGGCCTGTGCAGGGCCTGTGCTGAAGCAGGCTGCTGGCAGAACTGTGGCCCCTGGAGGACCCACGCTGGAGCAGTCTTATCTGGAAGGACTGCAGCCTGTGGACAGGACCCATGCTGGAGCTGGTTTTGACAGACTGCAACCTATGGGAAGTGCTCACACGGGAGCAGGGAAAAATGTGCAGAGGAAACTGCGGCAGAAAGGACTGACTGTGTACTGACTACAACCCCCCATGCCGCATCCCACTGTGCTGCTTGGGGGTGGAGGAAATAGAAGAGCCGTGAATGAAGGAGGGAGGCTGAGTCTGTGAAAAGGAGGAGAGGATGCAGTGAAGGTATTTGAAGGATTTTTCACTCTTTCTCACCATCCGGCTCTATGTTTCACTAGTAATAAGTTAAAGGAATCTGTCCCATAGAGGAAGGAGAGTGAGAGAGCAGCTGGCTGGGTGTCTGGAAGCCAGCCAAGGTCCCTGTTGTTTTGCACCATCTATGGCAATTAGAAGTGCCATGAGCGTTTATCATTTATGTGGGGTTTTTTGCTGTGCATCTGTGCCGTCAGGAGCAGTCTCTCTCTCCCACTGCTGTTCCCCTCAGAGGATGGTGGGCAGTGATGTCAACTGGCCTTTGTGCTTGTGTACCTGGGAAGTTAGTGGCAGGTTTACAGCCACGGGCAGAGCACAGCCCGCCAACTCTCCTGCCACAAGGCTGACACGAACAAGGAGATCGCGAAGGCCGTGTGGGAGGAAAGCTGTGAATGGGAGCTTCTGTGCTTGCTTCATCTCTTTCTGAGTCTGCTAGCAAAGGTCCTGCATCAGAACTGATGACAGAGAAGAAACACCTGCTCCCTTGGTTGTCCCAGACCCCCCTTCACCTGCATTCCTTTCCCCAACCATCCAGCCCGCATTGCCTCTCCTTTCCAACCCATGCACTCTCAGTGTTTCACAGACAGGTCAGTGCAGAAGATCTCGGCTGTCTTTGTAGTCCCAAGTTTCTGAGGTTCAAGCACCAAAGGCTGTTCCCCATGATCGGTCGGCTTTGGGAGAGGTGGGAGCTGGGAGGAGGGGCACAGTACAGTTCTCCTCTCTTGGCATCCTGGTAGGAGGCCCTTCTGTGCAAGGCTGAGCTCTGGGGAAAGCGCTCTCGCTTCTCCCTTGGCACCCCTATTTCCACGAGGCACCCAGAGATCTGCAAACAAAGATCCTCTTCCTGTCAGGGGCTGGGACTAGTGGCCGCAGAGAAGAGGAGAAGGTGGTGAGAGAGCTTCTGCCATGCAACTGTTCTTCCCCTGCACCCCAGGATGGGATTGCACTTGCCATGAGCTGCAAAGAGCGAGCGTGGGCTATTCTGATCGGCGCTCTCTCTGCAGTACCATGGGAGGAACTGTCAGTTGCTCCTCTGTGTCATCTTGCAGGCCCATGCAAAAAACCTTGCTGCCTGTGGAGGAGGCAGAGATGTGGTTCTGAGCTGCAAGGGACAGGGAGTGAAGCAGGCCCACAGAGAGTGTGTCCTGCCCTCCCAGTCCTCTAGGAATGAGAAGAGCTCCACCGGCTCACCCGTTTGTTCCCTCCCAGCAGATCTCCTGTCTCCCTGGACAGCTTTAGAGAGCATCCAGAGAGCAAAGGACCACACAGAGCCCGAGGCTGGGATGCAGCAGGGTTTAATGAGTCCAAAGAGGGAAACAAGATGTCTCCAAGAGGAGCCCGCAGTGGAAGGATCACCACGGGCAGCCAAGAGTCAGTGCCCCACAGAGGGAGAGGGGCAGGCAGGTGCCCCCAAGCTGCCTTTGGCTGGCCTCATGGCCCAGGGGAGCAGAAAATGACAAAGGAAAAGGAGGGAAAGGAGAGAGTGGAGGAAGGGAACGAGAGGCATCGGCCATGTTTTCAGAGAGCCCAGGCTGGCCCCTTCCAAAGGGCTGACACCCTTTGCCGGAGGAGCGGGACATGCCCAGCCCCTCTCCAAGCAATGGCCACGATTTCCGTCCTTCAGTCTGGCATCATCTTCTGCGTTCACAGGGCTCCTTGTCTGGGCTGTCACCGGGCGCTTTAGCAAGGGGGGCACCTTCTGCTGCCACAGTAGCGGCTGGTGATGCAGGAGAGGTCACAGCACCCAGAGTTGATGGGCACTCCGTCACGGCTGAGGATGCTGCCAACAGCAGCGGAGGTGGAGGAGCCCACGGCAGTGCTCTGTGGGAAGGAGCTGAGGATGGGGCCAGGAAGAATCACCACCACGGGGGAGGGCTCAATGACAACGGTGGAGTTCTGGCACTGCCTGACGCAGGGCTCATTGCAGCTGTTGGCCAGCGGGGTCGGGCCGCAGGGCTGGCATGGCAGGCACTGGTTGTAGCAGGACATGTCTCAAAGGTGGAGGTGAACCTGGGAGAGAGGACAGGGGGAAGCAGAGCACAGGGGTAACTGAGGAAGAGCCTGCGACCCCACCAACAGGAAGCCAAGGCACCTGCTGGGTGGGGAGGTAGAGGCTGTGCAGGGGGGAAGAAGGGCTTCTGTGCCTGAGCCCAGCAGGGTTCTTCAGACAGCAGCCAGGCCCAGGGATCCTCCTGCCTAGCCTATAGCCAAGAAGCTACCCCAGCCCAGCCCCAGCCTATCTCCATGACAGACCATCTCGCCTCTGCTCTCTCCCACGATCATGATCGCAGAACACTAACAGAAGACCAAGGAGCAGGTATCACCTGGGATGTCGTGGAAGGCAAGAGTCCGTCCTAGAGGAGGAGGTGGAGGAGAAAAGGGGGTTCCAACTCACCTGTTTCCCAAGGAGGAGGCGGTGATGGAAGTAGTTGAGAGAGCGACCAGTTGGTCTGGCTTTTATACTGGCCTCTAGACTGCCTGAGGCCCAAAGGCAGTGCTGCATAAGCTACAATTTTCCTGCCTGCTCCGAATGAACGGAAACATCCCAGGGATGTGTTGCTGTGTCCCTCTATGCTGCCTTTGCATTTCCTGGTTATGTCATGCCCATTCCTGCATGGATGCTCCTCATGAGTGCTGGGATGAGAGGCCCCAGGATTTCCGGGACAAGCATGCCTCAGAGTGGGCAGAAGACATGGACTAAGTGCCAGAGGGGTCCAGTGGAGGCAGGTGATGTCTGCCTGGGGCACTCTGGTGGGTTTCTTTTTTCATCCTGCTGACAGGAAGAGCCCCAGTGCGCCCAGCCCTGCAATCCTTGGCTTGTCCCCCAAGGGCTCCTGTGAGCATGTGCCCTGTGCTCCTCTTTCCTTCCCTCATGGCTCATGCCAACAGTCAGGTGATGTCTCCACCTGAGATGCTCACATGGACTCGTTTGATCATCCCTGTGCAGAGGGAAGAACTTTGAAACCTCTTTGGGGTTGACAGCCTTGAGGGTTCATTGATTGTGGGGAGAGGCCCAAATGCCCTCCAGCTCAGTTAGACCATGTTGTCTACAACTACGTCCAGACAGGTTTTGTCTGTCTCCACAGAGGAAGACTCCATGACTTCTCTGAACAACCTGTTCCGGTGTTTGACATCCCTCACAGCAAAAAGTTTTTTCTTTGTGTTCAGATGGAATGTTATTTGGGTTGTTTTTTGCCCATTGCCTCTCATCCTGCCAGTGGGCACTACTGAGAAGAGTCTGGACACATAAACAAAACAAAAGGTCTCCGCTTCATGGTGCCCCTGGAGCAGGGGATGCACTCTGCTGTCCTTGGATGACCTGCTGCCTGGGAAGGAAGGGAAACCAGCAGTAACAATGGAAAGCTTGGGATGGCAGACTGAAGGCATCAGGGAGGAATCTGATGGGCACTTCAGCTTTTCAACTCTCTTTTACCTTAATCTGTCGTCAGGAGGAAGCTGCCAACCTCTTTGGCCTCCTCCTCTCTGTGGACGGTCTCTGTCCAGACTTAACAGAGTCTCTGTTAAGACTTGTCTTAACAATGTTGCCTGTGCATCTGTCCTGCTTAGATTGCCCCATCCCTGCTCTGGCAGGGAGGTCCCCAGCAGTTCCTCAGTCACACTCTCAGCCCCTCGTTGTCTATGGGGACGCAGACAGGGACACAGCACTCAGGTCTCACTGGACCTCGAACCCTGGCCAACTCTTTCCATGCTGCCTTCAGGCAGCCTCGAGGGGCTGAGCTGTTTCCCAGGGTCATGACTCATGTAAAAGCTTTGAGGTTACAGGGGACAACAAATGTGGTAGCGGTGTTTCCAGGAAAGTAAGCATCCTGGGAAAGGGAGACTGGGGGCAGCCTGGAAAGACTGACAACAGCCAACTGGACCTGTCAGGAATCACATTAGAGCAGTCAGAGCATGCGGCTGCAGCTTCTCCAGATGAAAGACTTCATTGGGCAAATGCCAAATCATTTTGCAAGGATGCTTGCTTTTAAGGAAAAGCTTTTCAGAGCCGAACCGGTGGCGGTTTCCCCTGTGTGGTGATGCCAGCTGATGCGGGAGTTCCCCTCGCCTTCCCCAGACCATGGGGCCCTGAAGCTAAGTCTCCTGCATCTCATCCAAGGCCAAAAGGCTGGGAACAGCTTTTCCCAGGCACTCCCTCTGGATGGCATCCCTTTCCTCCACCGTGTCGACTGCACCACACAGCTTGGTGTCGTTGGCAAACTTGCTGAGGGTGCACTCGATCCCACTGTCCGTGCCGTCGACAAAGATGTTAAACAGCGCCGGTCCCAGTACCGACCCCTGAGGAATGCCACTCGTCACTGATCTCCACTTGGACATTGAGCTGTTGACCACAACTCTTTGAGTGCGACCGTCCAGCCAATTCCTTGTCCACCGAGTGGTCCATCTGTGGAATCCATGTCTCTCCAATTTAGAGACAAGGATGTCATGTGGGATAGTGTCAAATGCTTTGCACACGTCCAGGTAGATGACATCTGTCACTCAGATCGATCCCTCAGTGCCTCAAAATTGGTCTTCCCTCTGTTTGTTGCATTTAGAGCGGTGCCTTTAACTTCTAAATTACACTTTTCTCTAGACTGCAAGAAGCTGATATTATTATAAAGCTCTAGGTGTGCATATGCTGTTTTGAAGCAAGCTACGTAAATGTTAGTGTTGTACCCCAGGGTACGTGTGCTCAATGGAAGCACATGGTGGACTGCTGCTTCCTCTGCCCCAGCTGTGTTTGAGGGAGGGAAAGAGAAAGACACAGCATGTCCTCACGCAAGGAAAGCCCTTGGGCGACCAGCCAGGAATTGCAGGGCTGGGAGCAGCTGGGCCCCTTCCTGTCAATGCAGCCACAGGCAACCCCACGAGTGTGCCCCAGGCCAACATCACTTGCCTGCCCTGCACCTATCCGGCACCTGAGCTGAGTCTTTTGCCGGCACTGACACATTCTTGCCCCGGAAATCCTGGGGCCTCTCAATCCCAGCACTCAGAAGCCGCCTCTGTGAGGGAATGGGTATGGCAAGAGCCAGGAAATGAATAGGCAGTGTTGGGGAAAACAACCACCCAGCCCATGTCATTAGCTGAGATGATTTCTGTTCGTCACGAGCACCTTAGAAGATTGCCACTTCGGTAGAAGCTGCCTCTGGGCCTGGGGCAGGTCAGGGCCACCATAAAAGCCAGCGCGACTCCTCGCTCTCTCATCCACTTCTCTTGTCTCCTTCTCCTTGGGAAGCAGGTGAGTCTGAAGCCCTTTTCCCACGCCCTTTTTCTGGTCATGCAGATGCATGCTCCTCCATCCTGTGCTGGGTTGTGGCGCTGCTTGTCATGGGAGGGGGGAGAAGGGCAACAGCGAGTGTCTGGGACTTGCCTGAGGAGGCTCTTCTTTTAAGAGATAGTCATCAGCCACCGTGGGGCTGGTGGCACTTGGCAGTACCATGTCCGGATGAGGCCAAGAAACCCTCTTCCCTCACTGCAGGCGCCTTTCACATGCTCACAGTGGGGTGTTGGACTCGCGACAAACTGCTCCTCACATGTACCTGTGCTCTGATTAGTCTCTACCCTCTCTCCCAGGTGTACTTTTGCCCAGAGAAATGTCCTGCTACAACCAGTGCCAGCCCTGCCAGTCCTGCGGCCCAACCCCACTGGCCAACAGCTGCAATGAGCCCTGTGTCAGGCAGTGCCAGAACTCCATAGTCGTCATTGAGCCCTCCCCCGTGGTGGTGACCCTGCCCGGCCCCATCCTCAGCTCCTTCCCACAGAACACCGTTGTGGGCTCCTCCACCTCCGCTGCTGTTGGCAGCATCCTCAGCCGTGACGGAGTGCCCATCAACTCTGGGTGCTGTGACCTCTCCTGCATCACCAGCCGCTACTGTGGCAACAGGTGTCAACCCTGCTAAATCTGCTGGCAGCTTCCCCTGGCAAGATCCTCCAAAGACCTCAGAACATGCTGCTGGAGAGGAGGCAGAGATTCAGGGCATTCTATGTAGAGCTTTGGGCCATTGTTTCCTTCTTCCACTCTCCTCTCTCTCTTTCCTTTCCTGTTGCTGTCTCTCAACACCAGCCTGGCGGGGACCTGTTGGCATCTCTCCCTCTGCAGGGCAGGCCGACAGACAACACCCTGCAAGAGCTCTTCTGCTTCTTAGTGGCTGACCCTGGTGCTCCCTGTGAGCCACCTCCTTCTCTTCTTTAGACTCATTAAAGCTGTGCTGCATTCAAGCCTGGGCCTCCGAATCCTCCTTCCTTCTGTGGCAAGTCTTCCGGTCTGCTCAGGGGAAAAGGTGGGAGAAGGGGAGAAGAAAAACTGTGCCATACATCCCTGCACAGAGATGGTCGTGTCTCCAGTGAGGAAGCTGGCTAGCAGCCTGGGCGGGATGGTGGAGCTGTAGCAGGTCTCCAGGCCAGACAGATTCATCAGGAAGAAGTGCATGGGTGTGTGGAGATGCGGGTCTCTGACCACCAGCACAATGATGAGGATCTTCCCAACCATGGTCACTGTGTATGTGGCCAGACAGAGGAGAAAGAGAGGTGTCTGGAGCTCACGGGCATCCCCCAGTCCCAGCAAGAGGAACTCCATCAGCAGTGTCTGGCTGACCCATTTTCCTCTCTGCATGCTGTGTTGTAGATCTTTCTTCTTCCCACTCGCCAGGTAGGTGAGCTGCAAGATAGAGCTCTTGTTGATGTTGGATGTTCACACCCCCCTGAGAGTTTTCCTGTTGTCTGTAAGTAAAAAGGGGAAGGGGAATCACACCAACTGCATGACAGCTGTCTCCTGGGCTGGGAAGAGCTGCTCTGTGAGGTAGCCCTCTTGAGAGAGGGCCCCAAAATAAGTGCTGTACCTGGAGAGTAGCGTGCAGTCTAATGTGAGAAAGCTGAAGATGAGAAACTGATCCCTGAGACAAAAGTAAGATAGAGAGAGACATAAAGATGATAAAGATGATAAAGGTAAAGGTAAAGAAAAAGTGGAATTTCAGTGTGAGAGATGAACTGACATGTGCAAGCACCCTGAACCCACACACCTACAGCTCAGCTGAGGTATGGCAGTGCCCCCAGGCTGGCTTCTGCACAGCAGCAGCACGGCTCCAACTGAGCAGTAACAGCCTCACTGCCCGAGAGCTCAGCAATGGCAAGGACACAGAGGCAATATCTGGAGGAAGGAGTGAGCTCTGGACGTGACCTAGGAAAGGACAAGACAGAGGCACAGGTCTTGTATAACTGACACCACGCAAACTCCCATGAGCTAAGTAACAACACTAAATTTGCCTGTGCAAATACAGTGTCTACCTGTAACCCTCGGCATGAAGAACTGACTTCTCTGATGGTACCTTTGAACAAAACCCAGGGACTAGCTCTTACTCTCAATTTCTTCCTGTGCACTTCCTTCCCTTCCTTCTTATCTCTCCAGACCCCAACTCCTTCCACACAGGCAGCTACACTCCTGTCCTCTGCTTCCAGCAGTTTCTGCTGTGAGTTATCAACAGCACCTGAATGTACCTGCTCTCCAAAGTCTCCCACGGCTTACAGAAGGAATCAGGATCCTGAAGGGTCCTGCTGCATCTCCTCTCTCCTTGGGACTACAGGGAGCGAGCTCTGTGTAACTAGTCCCTGGGGATAGTGAGCTGGTGGAAAGTGTGTCAACAGCTCCAGCAAGGGCTACCCCTCCCCAGACCTCTGTGGTAATTCAGCCTGCTCTGAGGGAGAGCAAATCTGAGGCAGAATAATAAGCAATGACTTCTGTAAACACTGCAGCAAAGACAAGGGAGACCCCAGGAAGGGGATTCAGATCTCCCCCGACAGAAGACTACATTGGAAATGACTCCTTCAGAATGAGGCAGCTGTGGCTCGTGACAGCCCATATGTCCCCATAGCTTTGAATCATCTTTTCAGAATGAGAAGTCCAAAGTGCCTTAACTGGTTTGTCTCTCCACTTCCTGGCAAGACAGGAAAGGGTGGCCCCAGTGTAAATGGATTTTTGTGCCCTGGCTCTTCAGGACAGGTGAAATGAATCTCAAAGTAAAGGGTGAGTTTCTGCTGAGAGTTCACACTCTGAACTGTGAGCACCAGCATGGAGATGCCCACGTCCGGACTCCACATGTGTGATCCTCATCTGGTTAGTAGTGGCTGAAGGAGGGAGACTGTCACCTGTGCACTAGAGCGTTTCCACTGCCTAGCGGGCTTCTTTGGCCTCCCACTGGCAATCCAAGAGGGGCAGAGTTGCCTCCAACTCTTGTGTTGTAGCTCTCTGCCCCATATGGATGCCTCAAACAGTCCACGGGCAATAGAACTGCTTCCAGGGTCTCGTGTTCAGGCAATCCCACCCTAGTACTGCATGTGGATGCTCAGCTGGAGGGTGCTGACTTTCCTTCTGGATCACGTCCTATGGATTTGGGCCTG
This sequence comes from Grus americana, assembly GCF_028858705.1. NCBI lineage: Eukaryota > Metazoa > Chordata > Aves > Gruiformes > Gruidae > Grus > Grus americana. The sequence goes on along the minus strand of NC_072873.1, from coordinate 7,722,134 downwards.
TGTCTCAGGAAGGATATCCAGTTCACTTTAGAGGGCCTAGGGTACCCTGTTGGCATTACGCTGCTGGGCCAGGTCAACCTGCCTCTCCTAGAGGTCCTGGGTCCTCACTGCCAGCCCTAAGCAGGGCCTTGCATAACCCAGGTTATGTCAGGGGACTACCGATTAAACTGATGCGGAATTGTCTGCAGCCCTCAGTGTCCTGCACTCATCTGTGCCTCAGGCCCCTTAGACGTCTGAGGTCCTGCTTTTGGTTGCTCTCCGGGGCTGAAGAGGGCTCTAACACTCAATAGGTAGAATTCACCCCCAAATGAAACATCATCCCACCCAGCAAAGGAAGCAGTTACAGACACCCCAGCGCGGGTATGGTCCAACCTCAGCAGGCTTTCTAAAGCATTTCCACAACTACCATCAAGGACAGCAGAGCTGATGAGGTTGGTCATTGCCACGTCCTTGGGCACAGGTACATGGGCCCCGCTGCAGATCTCATATCCAAGTGCCTGGAGCCCTGTCCATGGTGACCCAGCTGGCTTCCTGGCAGCCTGGAGCCAGACCAGGAGCCAGCTTGGGGAAAGGAGGTACTGAATGTGAGACCAAGAAAAATTACAGCAGGGCAGACCCCAGCAGGACATATGGATGCTCAGCTAAAAGTTACTGACTCCGCAAGTGGAGTCTGTCTATCGATTTGAGTCTGTTGCCCAGTAAGCATTACCCAGTTCCTTTAAGACAGCCTGCACTACTCTATTAGTCCTCCCTTACCTTCCTACCCTGAGAAGGTAAGATCAACTTTTACAGATGTCCTCTGCAAGAAGCAAGAACACAAAGGACAGAATTTGCCTTGGAGGCTTGGTTCAATTGCCCCACATTGCTGCTGATATGTAGATGCCCTGGAGTCTTCAGAACACGCACGAATCAGCACATGTGCATGAAAATCGGTACGTTTAGAGAGAAATTTCTCCCATGTCAGAACACATGCACAGAGGACTGTGTTGGGTTTGCGTGGCAAGGTTTTGGTAGCGGAGGCGGGGGGGCTACAGGGGTGGCTTCTTTGAGAAGCTGCTAGAAGCTCCCCCTGTGTCTGACAGAGCCAATGCCAGCCGGCTCTAAGACGGGCCCACCACTGGCCAAGGCCAAGCCAATCAGCGCCTCTGTGATAACATATTTAAGAAGAAGAAAAACACTTAGAGAGAGAGAGCTTTTGCAGCCGGAGAGAGGAGTGAGAAGATGTAAGAAACTCTGCAGACACCAAGGTCAGTGCAGATGGAGGGGGAGGAGGTGCTCCAGGCGCCGGAGCAGAGATCCCCCTGCAGCCCGTGGTGAAGACCATGGTGAAGCAGGCTGTCCCCCTGCAGCCCATGGAGGAAGGATGAGGGGGTGTAGAGATTCCACCTGCAGCCCGTGGAGGACCCCACGCCGGAGCAGGTGGAGGCACCTGAAGGAGGCTGCGGCCCGTGGGAAGCCCACGCTGGAGCAAGTTCCTGGCCGGACCGGTGGACCTGTGAAGAGGGGAGCCCACGCCAGGGCAGGTTTGCTGGCAGGCCTTGTGACCTCGTGGGGGACCCCACGCTGGAGCAGTTTGCTCCTGAGGGTCTGCACCCCGTGAGAGGGACTCCATGCTGGAGCAGGGGAACGATGAGAGGAGTCTTCCCCATGAGGATGAAGAAGCGGCAGAAACACCATGTGATGAACTGACCGTAACCCCCACTCCCTGTCCCCCTGTGCCGCTGAGGGGGGGGAAGGTTGAAGCCGGGAGTGAAGTTGAGCCCGGGAAGATGGGAGGGGTGGGGGGAAGTGTTTTAAGAGTTGATTTTATTTCTCATTCCACTACTCTATTTTGCCTAGTAATAAATCAGATGAATTCCCTCTCTAAGTTCGGTCTGTTTTGCTCGTGACAACAATTAGTGAGTGATCTCTCCCTGTCCTTATCTCGACCTACAAGCATTTCGTTATGCCTTTTCTCCCCTGTTTAGTGAATGAGGGGAGTGAGAGAGCGGGTCTGGTGGGCACCTGGCCTCCAGCCAGGGTCAACCCACCACAAGGACATACATGAATCATCTCCAGAAGTACTGCTGCTTCTAGAGGGGAGGAGCACACAATCAGTTCTGACTCAAGTGTCTCACCTGGAGACCTCTATGGTTAGGTGAAATGAAAGCTATAGTGGTTTGGGTTTTTTTCCCCCAACTGCCATGGTGATGTCTCCACCTGACATGCTTACATGGACTCGTTTGATCATCCCTGTGCAGAGGGAAGAACTTTGAAAGCATGATTCCTCTTGTTCTGAAATAAAATTCCTAAGGAGGTTGAAATCAACTGCTCTTTTGAAGAGCTAATCTCCTTCCATTGAGTGTAAAGAATGACTTGTTACCCATTTTCCATTTCAGGGGTCTACATTTGGAGAGAGAAATTCCTTTTTTTTTTTTTGGTGACTTTGCCAAATGCATTGAAATGTTTCTACAACCAAGCCAATGGAATAGTTGAATGATGGACTGCTAATGGGCAGAAGTTCGGAGGGAATTAATATGCTTGCTCACACCGAGGCACTTTGAAAAACTACCTTACTTCTTCTGGGAAATCCTCCCTGGACTTTTCGCTTCACTTTCTTGTTTCTGAGTTTGTAAATCTGACTTTTCTTTTTCTTTCTTTCTTTCTCTTTCTTTCTTTCTTTCTTTCTTTCTTTCTTTCTTTCTTTCTTTCTTTCTCTCTCTCTCTCTTTCTCTCTTTCTCTCTCTTTCTCTCTCTCTCTTTCTCTCTCTCTCTTTCTCTCTCTCTCTTTCTCGCTCTCTCTCTTTCTCTCTTTCTTTCTGTCAGTTCTGCACTGACAGTTTGATATCAAGGAACATGTTGGAGCTGTACCAGGCAAGTGAGATAGACAGAGCTGTATCATGCAAGTGAGATAGAGCGCTGTGTCAGTGCAGGAGAGGGCTAGGCAGGAGTCTTTATCACAGAGGAAATGATTGATGACTTTTGGACCACAGAATGACATCATGTCTAGATGTCAGGAAGGCCAACAGAAGCTGAAGGCCAGCTGAGCAGAAAAGACACGCTGAGACTGTTAGCATCAGGCATCAGCTACACAAAGGAGAAGATACTCTGTTTAACCTCTCCCTCTTACACCCTGCACCCCCTTCACCACTGTGAGCTGTTCTACTCCTTGTAGTATCTCCTCTCCAGTACTGGAGAATGACCAGTGTGGCAGAAAGTGGAGCCCGTCTGTTCATTAAGTCCTGGTAGATTCCTGTATCTGTGGACTGTTTTCTTCCTCTGTGCACCATGCTTTGGGCTATTTCTCTCTGGTGGCCCTGGAGAGCAGCTGTGCTGGAAGACAACCAAAGCAGCCATGGTGACCAAAAGGAGTAATTAGCTGGATTTTCTTTCCTGAAGGAGTAAACATGCAAGAGTTTGCAGTGAGGTCTTCTGAGGTGACACACAAAACTCAGTCTTTGTGCCAAGGCGGGAGTGGGTTGGTTCAGAAGGAGAGACAGGAGAATCAGAGTTAGGCAAAGACAATGAGGAACCTGGAGAAAAGAGGTGGTCTATGTCTGTGGGAAACTGGAAGGTGAATGAGTAGGTTCATTTGCAGACAAAAACAGGGTAAGAAAATTGTGGTCTGGGTCCCAGTAGGAGAATGATTCTCGTTCTGTTCATGCCTAGTAAAAACTCAAAGATGCGTGAGGGAGGGTTCAGGGTTTCATGAGAAAAGGGAACTTGAGAGACAAAATAGTGACTATGTCACAATACGTGGGCACTACTAGCTAATGCTAGAATGCATTTTTCTGTCCCTTGTACATCTGATTCTGGTTCTGTTCATGGGAAAAGTCTTTCCCAGTGCCTTTATGTTCATAACCTCCCGGGTGGCCCGTAAAGCAAATTTAAGCAAACTTGAGGTTTTAAAGGAAGACTTTTGCAAGACCGAGCAGTCACTGAGAAGTGCAGACAGAAGACACGAGCTCAGTCAACATGCTCATGCCTTTTGTGTCTCTTTGGCCGCCTATGGGGCCAGAGCTGGAAAAACATTGTGGCTGTAGGGAGCTCCAGGACCATCTTCCACATGGCCATGGGCAAGTTTCTTGTGTTACCTCCTGCCGTGGATGACTCATCTTCTTCAATGGCTGACCCCTTAAGAGCAGAGAAAATTCCTGGTCACTTGTTCTTCCTGTCCAGATCCCAGGGCAGGAAGGGGGAGACTGGTTACCAGAAGATTTCTGCCCCTAAGGCTTGACTCAGGAGACATAATTTCCTGTGGGGTCAGGAGCTTTTTGCTTTCTTGAGGTACTGTGGGTTCTGTGGTTAGTGACTTGTTTGCCCCTGAGAGGCAGACATGCTCTGTGGTAGGCTTGAGTTGTGCTGGAGTAACTGGATGATCTTTGAAAGTGTCAGTGAGCTCTGCCTATGGAGCAATTGATGGGAGGTGACTTCTTCCACACCGGGTAAGGGATTCAGTCTTCCCATGGAACTATTCTTGGGCCTGAATGTCTGTCCTCTTCTTATTGTAGGACACTGCTTGCCTGACCCTGAATAAGGGAAGGCAACATAGAAGTCTTCACTTTCAAGCTCTGCTTCTCTAAGTGTTGGACCACACACTTCAGGAAAGCAGAGAGGAATGGGAGTGTGGGGGTCTATAAGCAATTGGCCTCACCCTTCCTTGTGAGACTTGACAATTTGACCAAGGCACTATGACTCCCAGCAGTGCTTGCTCTAACCACTGGGACACACCTTTCCTCCAGACATGGACGATCAAGTCCACCCCTTTGAAGTGGAGCTCAACAGCCACCCGTCCCTACCGAAAACCCAAAAGGTCAAACTGCAGTCCTCCAGTGTTCTCTAGACTGTGGCATTCTAGGCTTTGCCCGGACATGTGATCAAACATCAGAGCTGGATCCACAACGTGCAGTTCCCTCCTCCTCCAGCTCTCAGGAATGTAGACAGTCTGCAATTCTATAGAAAGCAATGTCTTATTCTGCTTTGGCACATCTTTGTCATGCCTAAAGAAAATGACTGCCCAGACAAAAACAGGGAGTCCAAGCAGTGGCAGGGTGAATCCATTGTCTCTGTTGGCATCAGAGGGCCAAAACACCCCCACTGTCATAAACGATGATAACCAGTTTATCCCAAATGAAGGTCTGACTCTGCTTTGCCTGAGCAACAAGTCAAAGTAAAGGTGACCTTACAGAGCTCTGACAAACATTCCCTGTCACAAAATCTCAGGGTCCTATGGCAACTCATTATGGACATGGTAATTTCAGAGTGCATTAATTTCCGAATTGCTTACCTGGCTACGTCCTTGCAAGGTGAATCATCTCATTGGGAAGAGCTAATAACGCAAACCCACGTTGCCTCTTTGCCATAGTTCAAAACCTTTTGTGGCAAACTCAGAGCGTGTGGTTGGAAAGAGGAGGGAAGGCTCCAAGTGCCATCTTGTCAGTTCTCCCAGGAATAGCTGGCTTTGCTCCTATGCTGGTGCAGCTACCCGTGCTCCAAAGTGTGGGCCATGGACTTTGTGCTAGCTAGGGAGAGAGGGCTGACCCTGGTTATCATCTGGCTGGGACAGCATTGGCCCGCTCTTCTGCCCTTGCTAGGTGCAGTAGAGAAAACCCCGCTGGGAACCAGGAGTCCTAGGGCCGGCTCCCAGCTCCTCTGGGCACTGTTAGCAAGTTGCTGAATGCCCACTGTTGCAAAGCAGAAAGAGGTACTGGTCAGCCCTGCCTGGCTGCTCCTAACTGAGTTTTTTGACAGATTCAGGGGATCGTTATCTCCTAAAGGAAAGAAAGAAACTGCATTGGAGTTGAAGGTGCCAGGTCAGCTCCAGACATTCAGCCAGACCACATCTGTCTGCATGTAAGGAAAAAATATAAGACCTGTAGAACTGCTCCTCTTGACAAAGACTCAAGAATTCCTCATGTTTGCAAAACATAAACGCACAAATGAATACATGAAACCTCGCAGCTCCCTGGTGACTGTAAACATGTGGGTCTGGAACAAGCCAGAGCCTCTGTGCAGGAACCCATGCTGCAGCAGTGGGTTGTGAGTGTGGGACAAGCTTGACTTCCCACAAGCTGCAAATGCTGAGGTGAAGAAATAGAAATGAAGTTGAGCTGATGAAGTTACTTCCAGCATTAATTACTGACGAATATACTCTCTTCAACAGGCAAAAAATGGTGAATTAGCAGGTGGAAATTTTTTATCAGCATTATCAGCACGTCACTTCACATCTGTGGTTACCCGTCCTCTCAACAGTTTTTCCTTTCTCCCCCCTTCAGCTTTGTCTGTGAGGGGCTGCAAGGTGTGCTGGGTCAGAGCACGGGTTTAATTCCTGCTGCAGAGATCTTCAAGCAGGACTTTGAGTGGATGCGTGTCAGCATGCTCAGCAGTCTCCTGCAAGCAGTTCAGGGCCTTCCCTTCCTCAGGTAGATTACATCCTCTAATGGCTTCTGTTGGTGAAAACAATAATTTGGTAAGCCTCTGGCCACCCTTGGGACATGTAGGCAACACCCCATCCTCTCTTCCTGCGATGCAACTCTTTCCCTTCCCTCTTCCCACAGTACAGGAAAATGTGCCATCCTTAACCACCACCTTCTGTCCGAGCCACCTCCCCAGCAGAGCAAGAGGACCACAAGAGCCTGTAGGGATGCTGCCCTCTAAGGGCCTCCTGTGGGCCCCAGGCTCCTCACCAGAGCCCAGCACTGGTCAGGGTCCACACCTGCAGGACATATTCTGAGGCTGCAAAGACATTTCTCAGGAGAGACAAAGCAAGGCAGGGCCTCATGGCCATTGGCTCTGGAGAAACCTTCCTTAGCTCCAAGGGACAGGTCCTGAATGGGGTCTACTCAGTATCTCCCACTCTACCTTTCCTCTGGGAATGGTGAGGGGTCACCACGTGACAGAGCCTTCGCTAGCAGCTTTAGGAGGGGAAGCACCTTCTGCTGCAGTAGCAGCTGGACAAGTTGGAGAGACCACAGCCCCCACGGTGTGCTAGAATGACAAGCACAAGGATTTCAAGGACAGGAGTGTGTTAATACACAGGCAGAAGATGTGGACCAAAGTGCCAGAAAGGTCCCATCCCCAGGTGATTGTGGCCTGGACCTAACTACTTGCATCTGCACAATCCTCAGCCAGACACCCAAAGGCTTCTGTGTGAGAGGGCATGTTATACCCTTGTTTCTTCCTCCATCCCTTCCTCCCAACTTGCTCCCTCCCAGCTTGCCAGACAGGCATTTGTTGTCACTTCCTCAGGTGAGTGGGCGGTGTTGCTGGGATTTGATTTGAGAATATCTGAGAATACTGCCAGCCTGTTTGTCCTCCTGCCCGGTCTCGGAAGTCTCTGGGAGTCCTATTGCATTGATGTGTCCGGAGCTTTATTCTACCTCGAGGTGCTCCAGACCTTCCCTGCTGGGGTGAGATCCAGCATCCCCTCATTTAAGTCCACAGTTAACTTCTGTTAATGCATGTGTGCTTCTTGTGTGGACACTTGCGCATATGGATCTCTGTGAATGCATGTGGGTGCGCAAAATTGTGCATGACTCCACATAGATCTGCATGATCACGGGTATTTGAGTGTCCTTGTGCGCCACTCATCATGAGGGAGCGTGCCGCCCAACGCAGGGGCGCTCTCCACTGCTCTGGCCATGAGCATCACAGAGCAGCAGGTTCCCCAGGCCAGAAGGAGCAGCTGAACGGTGATGGCACTGACCCGGCAGAGATCTGCCAAGTGCACAGGCTCTGTCTCCTGAGCCCTCCTTTTCCTGCCTCTCCAAATTTCACACTCTGCCCCAGCAAATTTCAAGCCTCAGCAAGGACAGGTTCACACTAGCATGGAATCTTAGTTTAATTCAACATAATAATAATTGGAGTCTTTCAGCTCTGCTGGTAAACACCTTTGCATCTTCCTCCAGGCCAGGATATGTCCCCTCTCCCCAGTGCTAAGGAGACTGAAGGAGTGGGATTAACTTTATGTACAGGGAGACGGACTGAGGAATCCTGCCTGCCAGGCCATCCCTGAGCAGATGCTTCTGATGGAGTGTCATTAATGTTTGCGACTGGACACAGGCCTCTCATGATCAAGCCAATGCCAAGTACACTCAGCAGCTCATTGACTTGGTTCTGAGTCAGGCAGGGTCTGAGACCAAGGGACGGAGGTCCTGATGTTGCTGTCCTGAGAGAGGAAGAATGGTCCCTGTAGGTAGCACAGGGAGAGCCAAAGGAGTTGACGACTGCTTTTGTTTTCAGCCACCAAGATCTTGAAATCTCAGTTTGAGTCTCAGTAACTGGACCCTGGGGGAAAATGGACATCTAATTGAAGGCCACACACCCCAAAGCCTGCTGCTATTCCCCGGGTGGATGAGGAAAATACCCTTTTCCCCTCGGGGACTTCTGGCAGTGGAAGAAAGGACACTTTAGGAGATGGTGAAATGTTGGCCCCTTTTGGGAAGGAAGTCCTCTTTTGTGCTTCTCCTTGGGCTATTCCTCTTGGTGACTTGCTTCCCTTCTTCCAGACAGACTTTCCACATCTGTAGTTATTGCACAGTCGTGCTTGCTGATGGGAAATAGAGGATACCACAGCAGCAGGGCCCTCTCTTCCCTCCCTATCCCCCACACGTGCACGGGTCCAACTGTCCCCATGCCCCCTTCCACCTCTGCAAGAGTCTCAGGCATTGGCTTTGGGCTGCAGAAAGGCATCGGGAGGGAGAATCTCACCCTGCTCATTGTCATCCCCAGGAAATCAGGGGACGCCGTATCTAGCCCCTGAGCTCTTAGACTGGGATGCCTGCCATCTCTGGAGGCCAAGACCACTCAGCTGTCCCAGGACAGGGCTGGTGGAGTGCTTGTTTACTCTTACTGGGTACTCTCCAGGTGGTCTGTTATGTTGTTCTGAGCTGAAGGAGTCGTCTCAGTTTTTCCCCACATGTCCTTCTTTTGCTCCTGTCTCCTGGGCTGGGATGGAGGAAGGGGAGGGTCCAATTCCCAAGTGTCACCACTCCTGCTTCTTAGCAAAGAGGTCTGCAAGCAGAGGGGCTGTTATCCAGATAACATCCATTAGAAATGGTGCAGCAGGCATGGGCGAACCGGGACAGTCACAGCATCTTGCCCCTGTGGGATGTCCGAGTCAGACCACAGTTTCACTGAAGGTTTCACTTGGACCCTTTGTCTTCATCCTGACCTCACCTATTGACTTATAAGCAAATGAAAGGAATTTCACAACCACATACACCAAAGTGCATGTAAAAACGTGCTCACATGCACACACAAAGAGTGCGCATATATACGTGGTTATTTGGACACACCTTCATGTATTGCCCCAAGCATGTGCACATAGATGTGTGTGCACATCTCTCACACATATACATAGGTGAAAACACACACAGTGTACCTCCACCAACACAAACGCTTACTCAAATGTGAGCACACAGGTGTTGTCCCAAAACTGGGGGGTTGTTTACCTAGTGTGCAATACGCCAATAAACACACAGAGCAGAGGTATTTTATTGCGTATTCGCACAGATATGGGTGACTGCCCCAAGCCAGCACACCGACTCTACAAATCAACAGTCATTTACACACTTAATATTAACATATTCATGTTTCTACTACATATGTATTATTTATCATTATATGATTGGTTAATGAACCTTAGCCTCCTGTGTAAATTAGTTCGCATGCCTAGTAGTTCTTTCTTTTGAGTCGGTGGTGTAATTAGGGTGGGTGGTCCGTGAAGTCGGTGGTTGGGGTCTCCCCCCGTTGGAATTACCTTTCCCCTAGTTTTCTACTTCTTTGGCAATCCTCAGCAATTCTTCAAGGTTTTTTGGTAAAACTAGCAGTATATCAGTTACGCTTCTGCCTTTTGACAAGCTCATCTTAATTAACAGAAGAAGAGCACATTGTTTGGATAAACATTAACTGTCACAGGGGTAGGGCTATACGATAGATGTCTTTAGCAGCAACTGTCTTGGTTTGAATTGCATGCTACATTTGATTTTGCTGTAACACAGGTATTGGGTCTGTTTGGGATGGAGTTAGCTGCCCCCACAGCAGCCCTCATAGTGCTTTGCTTCATATTTGTAGCTAGAATGGTGTTGATGCACCAGCAAAGTTTTGGCTATTGCTGAGCAGTGCTTGCACAGCAGCAAAGGTGTCTCTCCAACCCCACCTCCTAAAGGCCAGTAGGCTGGCTGTGGGCAAGAGGTTGGGAGGGGACATAACCAGGACAGCAGACCCAGACTGACCAAAGGCATATTCCATACCATATGATGTCAGGCTCAGCAATAAAATGCAGGAGAAAGGGGAGGGGGGCATTTGTTTTCAGGACGTTTGTCTTCTGAAGGCACCACTACACGTACTCTGGCCCTGTTGTGCAGGAAGGGGCTGAAAATCGTTTGCCGATGGCAAGTAGCGAATAAATCTTTTTGCTTTGCTTCTGCATGCAACCTTTGCTTTTATTCATGAAACTGCCTTTATCTCAACCCATGACTTTTTAGTCTTATTTCCCACTGAGTAGGGGGAGTGAGAGAGTGTCACGATGGGCACCGGGAGGCCAGACAAGGGCAACTCACTCCAGTCTTTCGCCTTCGACATGGGGCTCGAGACAACGGCAGTTTTGAATTGAGTGTGCTATGGCTGTAGTAGTTTCTAACTGGCAGGCCTTTGTGTGGGTCAGGGAGTTTGCTTGCTGCACTGCTTATCTCTTTATTTGGCTGAACTTGGAGCAGGCTAATAGAAGCAAAAGCTATGTGCTTTGCCCTGGCATTGAGGCCCTTACTGTGCTGGGGAGCTGTCTTGTGGAGAGGGTGAGGGAGTACACCTGCCTTTTCCCATCTGGGTTGTTTTGTTGTGCAGGCTTCGAGGACCCTGTTCACCCTTGAGCTGTTTAAGTAACAGCTCTACTAAGTAACAATGCTGACTTATTGTGGGGTTTGCGGAATCTGGTGTCATGCTGGCATAACAAGAGACAACTTTTGGGTGCGGCAACAGTGAAACGTGCCCTGAGAGGTGGCCGGTCCCTGGGTGGCAGGGTGTGTGGAAGGATTTGGGCAAATGCCAAGGACAGTCATCACCTCCCATAGTCTGGGATTTTACACTTGAACAAGGTAGCATTCCTGGTAAATTGACATGCCACCTAATAAAAGGATGCCTTGCCTACCCCAGTGAAAACCAGCAGCTTTTAGCACTGCATTGAGGCTTGGCCTGTGCCTGTCAAGCTACAATTCAGTTCTATCAGAGGACCGTGATTAAGACAGGGACCAAAACACAGCTGAGAATGCCTTGATTGAGCCAGGGATCCAAACTACATCAAAGAACACGATGGTTGAGACAGAGACCCAAGCCGCATATGAGGACACCATGATTAAGATAGGGACCCAGACACTAACTACAGTAATCGTCCCTTCCAACCCAGTGCATGATGATCTATGATTCTATTATTCTATTACTTTAGCATTGAGTTGTCTTCTGTGGAAACATCCATTTCCACTCCTGATGGCATTCCGGGCAGACTCAAGAAACAGAATAGGCATCGTCTATGACTGTGGAAGACTTTCTGGTGATAGTCCCTTAATATTAGTGTATTCACACCCACACGCACCCCCATACACACACCCACACACACCCCCACACACCCCAATTTAAAATCTTAACTTTCTATGAAATACTCTCTCTTGTAAGGCTAGAGAAGCAGTAATTTTATCCTAGAATGTGTTTCTGAGAAATGAAGCTCATACTCACTGAGATCTGAGAACTGCTGGATCCAAGTCCTTTCTGGAACTGAAATTCCTTTGAGCAGTTGACTGTCCAATTAGAATTATTAGAATTATTAGAATCTTTAAGGTTGGAAGAGACCTCTAGGATCATCAAGTCCAACCATCAACCCAATACCACCATGTCTACTAGACCACGTCCCAAAGTGCCATGTCTACACGCTTCTTGAACACCTCCGGGGACGGTGACTCCACCACCTCTCTGGGGAGCCTGTTCCAATGTCTGACCACCCTTTCGGTGAAGAAATTTTTCCTACTATGCAACCTAACCCTCCCCTGGAGCAATATGAGGCCATTTCCTCTTGTCCTATCACTTGTTGCTTGGGAGAAGAGACCAACACCCGCCTCACCACGACCTCCTTTCAGGTAGTTGTAGAGAGTGATAAGGTCTCCCCTCAGCCTCCTCTTCTCCAGACTAAACAACCCCAGTTCCCTCAGCCGCTCCTCATAAGACTTGTGCTCCAGACCCTTCACCAGCTTTGTTGCCCTTCTCTGGACATGCTCCAGCACCTCAATGTCCTTCTTGTAGTGAAGAGAATGTCCAGGTGGTCCATGCTGCACTGTCATCACTTCAGGGTACAGCGCTCACAGTCCGTCAGCCCCCTCCCAGTGGCCTCATTGTTTCACTGCTTAATTGTGGAACTGCAAGTGCCATTTGCATGAAGGCAAAACAGTCCAGCTGATGACAGCTGAACGACGTAATTTCAGTCTTTCTTTTAAGAAGGTGAACTGATAGAGAAGTTAGATTTCTTTTCCCCCACTTGCCAATGAAGTTTAGCTCTTCTCACTCTTTCCGACCTCTGAAGGACAGTGATGGCAGCAGAGTGACACACTGGATTGTGTTGCTGTGGTGGGTCGACCTTGGCTGGGTGCCACGTGCCCACCAAGCCACTCTATTACTCCCCTCGTCAGCAGGACAGGGCAGGAGAGAGGCACCCTGGAGGTGCCTTTCCTCTGAGTAGGGCGGACATGCATGGTGGAGCCATGGCCTAGTGACTCTTGGTGGTCAAGGGGAGACCTGTTTAACCTGAGGAGGGAGTCTGGCACAACTCAGCCCACACCAGTGGCAAGTACCTCCTGTCACAAAGATCTGAGTTACCGCCTGCCCGTGCACAACTCGGAACTCTCTTGTAGCTCTTGTGGAGTGCAAGGAGCAATTCAAAGGAGGGACCTGACTCATCTCCCCCATGCTGGGGCACAGGGCTAGCCAAGCTCTGGCCTTGGTGTTCATGGAGATGCTCCAAGTAGACTGGCAATCTCTGCTCTGGGGAGCTTCCCCAGAGACACTGCCCCATCCTGGCCATCATTCCCAGACCTGAGATGCTAAACACTGAATGGCAGCCCCATCCCTTCTTCCACAGATTCCTTGTGTGGATCCCTACTCCTTTCCCCGTGTCTTTCTGAATGGATAGAGTGAACATAAGCTTCGGCTCCATCCAGCTCCCGAGAACATCCAAGATGTGCAAAGGCCAGTTGGTGGGGGCACCAGCCTCAGTGAGAGGGTGGTGATCTTTCTTGGCACGATCATCACTATCACCCGTTTCACCTCCATCCCCACCTCCTACGTCTGCGTCATCTTGTCTGTCCTGAGAGTCCACTCTGTCTTGGGCAAGTGTCATATCTTCTCCATCTGCGCTGCCTACCTCAATGTAGTGGCCACCAATTATTTGCCCATGGTCTCAAGTACCCGAGGACAGAGTGGTCTTCTGACTTCTGCACCACAAAGATGCCCCTGTTGAATCCCCTCATGTTCAGCCTGAGGAATCAGGAGGTAAAAGCTGACCTCCCCAGGTTGTCTTGAGGGAGGGGACTGGGCCAGAGTCAGTAGGAATTTTCCCTCCACATGAGTCACCTGAAAACTAAGGAAGAGGAGGGAGGATCATGGACTTGTGAGTCATGATGCCAGCTAGGGAGAGAAGCTGCCTGAAAGATCACCATGACACACAAGATACTGGAAGGCTCCTGGCAGCCTTCTGTTGCCTGGCAGTGGCCTGCATGATCTGTTCCTTAATCTACAACACGACTTTTCAGGTGCCCAAGGCCCCTTTGTCCCATGTGACCTGGAGTTTGGAGGCAGCAGTTCTACAGCAGGCATGTCTGCCTGAGAGGATGCTCAAATACCTTCTGACTTAGAGGTCTGTGAAAAGCCCAGCTGCTGCCTCACTGCTCAAGTAAGAATCTCCAAGTGCTGAAAGACCTGGCCCTGGCCCTAGGGAACCTGTGACATAGCAAAGATTGCAACTTGATTCCTTTCCTTGGGACGAGCACCAGTCTATCATGTCTCTAGAGAGCCTCCCTGGGTCAGCAGTGTGGGGGTGTAAGGAGGTCTGTCTGCAGCAGCAGTTAAAGAGATTTTCTCTACTCTCCACAGTGAGGTTTGGAGACAGAGGAAGAAGATGTGAACCTGCAAGCACCAACTCCCTCTTTCTTGAAACTCTGTGGTCAACCTGTGAAAGGGAAAGCATGACATAGTCCTGTTTTTTTTCTGGCAAACCTGATGGGACTTGCAGTCTTTGGTGAGATGTGTCTTTCAGGCTAGAAGGATTGGAGCAAGAGGGGTCGCTGACCCAGGTCTCTCAGATCCTGCTGTGGATGGATAAATCCAAACCTTGTGTATATTCAGAGAGGTTCTCCTCTGTGCTTTCTGTGGAGAAATCCCCGGTGTTTTTCCATGTGCAGGATGCCAAGCTGCAGGACAGCACCACCTGTCTCTCCACTGAGCCCACACTGGTAACCACAGCATGCGTGATCACACAGAAAAAGTGTGTCTGTGTGTGTCTGTGTGTGTTCCCTGTGCAGTGTCTCCCTCCCCAGCACTGCGTGCTTGTAGACCTAAGCTTGTCCAGCAGTGGCATGCCGGGGTTGTGGTGAGGCTGGGTCTCTGCCTCCCCAGCCTGTGTAGCAAAGACAAAGGTCAGCAACAGCATGCTGGTGTGACTTTTTGGTCTGAGTTCAGATCCAGGGTCTTGGGAAAAAAAGCAAAATAGCCCAATAAAACCGTCAAGTTCAAGGAGTGCCTGGACTTGGGGGAGAGCTATTGAGGGATGCCGTATGAACCACAACAGGCTCCATCAAACCCCCTGAGATGAAACTAACTGAGGCATGGGAATGAGTATTAAGAAGATGTATCTGACTGGCTTTTCCCGCTCTCATTCTGAAGCACACTCTTGCAGAAAGGAGCCCTTGTGGTGAGACACGACTGCTCTTGTGGGTGTATTCCTAGCCAAAATAGCCCGAGGAAGGAAAAATCCCTTCCTAGCCACGCACCTGGACATCAGCCAAACCCTCGGCATGTGAAAAAGACCCATTATCCAGAGACTGGGGAAGACTGTCTGTTCTACTGGATTCCCACCCATGCCCCAAGCCAATCCATTGCTTTTCATGTCTCTCCTCCATCTCAGGGGAATCACCGTTGTTTTGCTGGCGAGAATCCCGGTGCCCCCATTTCCTGACAAAAGCCAGCTGTTCAGTCCATTTCTAGGAATGAGTTTGTCCCTCTGTGCACCGTGTCATGCTAAATCCATTTGGTGGAGCAAAGAGCTGACCTTGGAGAGCAACTGTGTGGGAAGGTGACAAAACCAGCCCTGGTGGCTACAAAGATGGTTTAGCTGAGTTTTCCTTTCTGAGACAGTAAAAGTGTATGTGTAAGCAGTGAAGCCTTCTGGAGTGACAGGCAGAACTTAGTCTGTATCAAATTGGGATGTGTGAGAAGGAGAGACAGAACAGGGACAATCAGGAGGCAAAGAGAATGAGGCACGTGAAGAAAAGAGGTGTCATGTGCCTGAGAGGGACGGAAAGGTGGATGGCCACTGAGAAGCAAAGACAGGTTCTGCATTAACCTGCTCAGTTAACATGTTCACATCTTCTGTGCTTCCTCGCCTACACCTACAGTTAGAAAACTGGATGCACGTTGTGTCTGTGGAGAGCTCAGGGGATGATTCTTCCACATGGCCGTCTGTAGGATCGCCCCCAGGATGTCCTCCTGGAGGTGGTTTTCTGACTTTCTCACACACAAACAGGAGTGTTGGTCTCAGAATGCCCCTCAGCTCGGTGTGGATCCCACATAAACATAAGCAAGAAGTAAGAAGGTGGAGGACAGGACAAGGAACACAGTCAGGAAAGAACATGGACAAGACTCCCATTTGACATCTTTCTGAGAACTGGGAAATTGCAATTATTCTTTGAAAGAATAAAATCACACAAGGGAGAATAGCATGGCTCAGAGTCAAAAAGGAGTACATTTAAAAAAAAAATTCTCATTATCGTCTTCAAACTGTTGAGAGCTACATGTCAGGAGTAGCTGAACTGGAAAAAAACCCACTGCACTTTGCTATTTTTATAGCATCCTTAAATTCCATTTATGTTCACTTTTGGTTTAAGAGAACGCATTCCTCCGGGGACAGAATTGGCTTAGTGTGGATGATCATGCAGGTGATTATTTGCAATCTCGAGCTGAAATTTGTACTGGTTAGGGCCTTCCGTCACATTCTTTTTTTTTTTTTCTTTTTTTTTTCTTTTTTTTTTCTTTTTTTTTTTTTGTACTTTGAGATAACCTCCTTTGTAATTTTTAGAGCCATGGCAAAGGAGAACAAGTTACACCTGTAACTGATGTCATTCCTCTGGGCTTCCCGACCTCTCTAGGTGAGCACATGGTCCCGTGTGCCATTATCTTCTCCATGTATCTTCTAACCTTGCTGGGGAATGACATCCTCATTGTCACTGCATGGAGCAAGTGTAGAAGCCAGAATTACATCTCCTGGGACTATCCTCTTTCAGTTACTAGGGCATATGTCAATCTCTGCATAGGTTAAAAGCCTTTCCAGATAAACCAAACTGCATATTGAGCTATCAGCTGTGGAACACTGAAAGCGTCCAAACTGTGTTGGGTTTGCGTGGCAAGGTTTTGGTAGCGGAGGCGGGGGGGCTACAGGGGTGGCTTCTGTGAGAAGCTGCTAGAAGCTCCCCCTGTGTCTGACAGAGCCAATGCCAGCCGGCTCCAAGATGGACCCGCCCCTGGCCAAGGCCTAGCCAATCAGCGCCTCTGTGATAATATATTTAAGAAGGAAAACAAAACAGTTGGAGGAGCTTTTGCAACCGGAGAGAGGAGTGAGAAGGTGTAAGAAACTCTGCAGACACCAAGGTCAGTGAAGAAGGAGGGGGAGGAGGTGCTCCAGACACCGGAGCAGAGATCCCCCCTGCAGCCCGTGGTGAAGGCCATGGTGAAGCAGGCTGTCCCCCTGCAGCCCATGGAGGAAGGATGAGGGGGTGTAGACATTCCACCTGCAGCCTGTGGAGGACCCCACGCTGGAGCAGTTTGCTCCTGAAGGTCTGCACCCCGTGGGAGAGACCACACTGGAGCAGTTTGTGAAGGACCTTGGAGAGAGACTCCATGTTGGAGCAGGGGAATGTTGAGAGGAGTCCTCCCCCTGAGGACAAAGAAGCGGCAGAGACAATGTGTGCTGAACTGACCGCAACCCCCATTCCCCGCCCCCCCTGTGCTGCTGAGGGGGGAGGAAGTGGAAGCCGGGAGTGAAGTTGAGCCCAGGAAGATGGGAGGGGTGGGGGGAGGTGTTTTAAGATTTTATTTCTCATTCCTCTGCTCTGTTTTGCTTAGTAATAAATTAGATGAATCTCCTCTCTACGTTCAGTCTGTTTTGCTCGTGACGATAATTAGTGAGTGATCTCTCCCTGTCCTTATCTCAACCCAAGCCTTTTGTTATACTTCTCCTCCCCATCCCGCTGGGGGAGGGGTGAGTGAGTGGCCGCGTGGCGCTCAGCTGCCAGCTGGGCCTAAACCACGACACAAACTAACTGGTGGATGTGCTTGCGATCAGGGCCATGCTTGTAGTAGTCATCTGGAACTTCTTCCTGTGTGAGAGGATGAGATTTTTCCTCAAAAACATCCAGTCATCTCTCTGAATCTCTGTTCTTTATACAGTAGAATATTGCTAATGATGCACTTTATCATGCTTCCAAGATCAGATTGATTGACTGCACGGTCATCTATGACTATTGTTGAGCATGAGCTGTATATTTTTTTAAGCTGCCCAGGAGAAACACGGTCAGTGTGGTTACTCCTCCTCTTCTCTTGCACATCTATTTGAGACTTGCTCAGGAATATTGTGTTTGATCTGGGATGATCAGGTAGATTAGGTTCCAGAGCTAAACCACCTAGGAAAGCCTGGTCACTAATGTGCTGGAGATGGGAGCTGCCACTGCTGGGATCTGAGTCCCCTGACTTGGCCTCCACTGATCCTGATCTGCCGCCTGCTGCTATCACCTTGTATGTGTCAAAGATGACCAAAGGGCTAGAGAACCTATCCTATGAGGAAAGACTGAAGGAGGAAAATCTTTTCTCCCTGGAGAACAGAAGGCTCGAGGGAGACCTCATCACAGTAGTCTCCTACTTAAAGGGTGGCTACAAAGAGGACGGAGGCTCTGTCATCACAAGAAGCCACATGGAGCAGACAAGGGGTAATGACAGATCTCCAACAGCCAGGGACTGCAGCGCTGGGAAAGCCTTGGCCTGCATGTGAGGAGCAGTGACGATGTGAGCAGAGTTCAGGCTGTCCCTGCCTCAGAGCACTTGGGGAGCCAGGGAAGCTGAGTACAGACAGGGTCATCCCCCCTGTTTGTGCTATGGTTGGGTTGGTGCCTGTCCTGTACCACCGTGTCCCCAGGGCACGACCAATTCTCAACCTGTGGGGCTACCCGTGGGGGCCATGCCCACAGTGGGGAGGAACTGGAGATGCCTGGGTGCTGGCAACAGACCCCAGTGCAGGGGCGGCAGGTCTCATGAAGGAGGAGGTGAAGCCTTGGTTTCTGGGCACAGAAAGAAGGTGCCCAGCACCCAGAGGGATGGACAAAGATGGCGCCTCTGCCCCAAACTGTAGGCAGGAGGAGCGTGAGTAGAACCTCATGTGGTCCATGGGGCACTGTACGCCTGAGATGTTATTTTGAGCCATAAGTGCCTTCAGGAGTTCCTTTTCTGCACCCAGGAGACCATGGATACCTGAGGGATGCCAGGATTTAGACCACTACCTGGGACTGAAGTCTGACATCTAAAAAATCTTCAAGTATCACTGAAAAGCATACCTAAATGTTGGCATTAACAGCGTTAATTAAGTAGTAGTTCACCCAGGCTCAGGGAAGATGAACACCTGAAACAAGCCATGAGAAGGTAGGGAATCACTGGGCTGCGGAGAGCTCATGTTACTGTGGGGACACTCTGCGCACTGCTGCCATCTGCCCAGTCACCGTCTGCCTGTAAATGGTGGGATGGTGGCCAGAGAGCGGGGATTTCCTGCAGGGATATGCAGGGAGCAGATGCTTTGTGGACTTAGGGCCTGCTGAGCTGGGCTTACACAGACCTCGATAACAGGGAAGATGGGGTCAGTGCCTCAACGCCTTCATCGCTTTGCTTCACAGTTGGGTGGCTAGGAGGCAGATGAAGGATCTCATAACTGAGCCTCCAGGCAGAAAGCCCCTCTGCTGGAATTTCACCTTTTGCTGCGGGGAAGGCAGTCCACAGAGCTCCCGATGTGCATGGCCACCCTTCTGCCTTGGCACCTCCTCCTGGCCAAGGCCTCTGATATGCCAAGGTTTTTGGTCCAGCTGGTGCCTGAGAATATCAGCCAACACAGGAGACATGCGAATGGCCCAGCAGAGACAGATCAGAGAAGCTTCTGAGCACAGAAATGTGTCCCACTGTTGCCGCAGTGGCCCAGTGGGGATGGAGGGGGTAACTGCTCTTGCACAGAGCCTTTCCAGAGCAGAGCTGGGATCTGGCAGTGGTACAACCTTAAAGGCTCAGGAAAGCTGCCCTAGGCTTAAAGGAGACAAGGAACCACAGAGCAGCCACGGGTATTTGGGCACTGGGTGCTCTCCCAGAGCTGCAGTGGCCCATGGGGGTGCTGGGTTCACAGAGAGTGGGGACTCCATTGTGTGGTTGCTACCAATCCTAACTTGTGCATTACCTCAGCCCTGCGTGCCCTTTGGAGCCATCCTCTATTCGAGCCTCATCCCCCAGCACAGCTCAATCCAGAGCTAGAGGAGATCCCTTCCCAGAGTGCCAGAGGGGCTGCTGACCTCATCCATTGGCAGCCATGGGCTCCTCACACAGGGCTTGGTCTCCCCATTCACAGAATGTGATCCAGGAAGCAGTGCTTCAGGCCCATCTAGGAAGATATACAGCAAGGCTGGAAGGAATGGTGGCCATCTGCTGTGAAGTAGCCAAGAATATCTTCCTCAACTCCAAGGACAGGGCAAAAAAGACAACCCAGGGCAGTGAGTCCTACCCTTCCCATCTTCTGGGAATAAGGAAGGGTCCTCTTTTGCGCCCAAGCTAATTCTCCCCAAGAAGCCACCTTTTGTCATAACCAGACTGGAAGACTTGCCACAGAAGGAAGGAGGACTCGGAGGCCCAGGCTTGAATGCAGCACAACTTTAATGAGTCTAAAGAAGAGAAGGAGGTGGCTCACAGGGAGCACCTGAAGGCACGACTGTCTGCCTGCCCACTCTGCAGAGGGAGAGATGCCAACAGGTCCCCGCTAGGCTGGTGTTGAGAGACAGCAACAGGAAAGGAAGGAGAGAGAGGAGAGTGGAAGAAGGAAACAATGGCCCAAAGCTCTACATAGAATGCCCTGAATCTCTGCCTCCTCTCCAGCAGCATGTTCTGAGGTCTTGGGAGGATCTTGCCAGGGGAAGCTGCCAGCAGATTTAGCAGGGTTGACACCTGTTGCCACAGTAGCGGCTGGTGATGCAGGAGAGGTCACAGCACCCAGAGTTGATGGGCACTCCATCACAGCTGAGGATGCTGCCAACAGCAGCGGAGGTGGAGGAGCCCACAACGGTGTTCTGTGGGAAGGAGCTGAGGATGGGGCCAGGCAGGGTCACCACCACGGGGGAGGGCTCAATGACGACTATGGAGTTCTGGCACTGCCTGACGCAGGGCTCATTGCAGCTGTTGGCCAGCGGGGTTGGGCCACAGGGCTGGCAGGGCAGGCAAGGCTGGCAGGGCTGGCACTTGTCGGAGCAGGACATGTCTCTGGGCCAGAGGTTCACCTGGGAGAGAGGGTAGGGAGAGGTAGAAAACAGGGGCACCTGAGAAGCAGCACTGCACCCAACCACACGGGAGGCAGGGCACCTCCTGGCCCAGCAGACGCTGCCCAGCTCACAGCCCAGGAGCTGCCTCACCTAAGTCCCAGCCCCTCTCTGTGGAAGACCTTCTCTGCCCTTGCCTCTCCCATGAGAAGCAGCTCCCAGCCCTGGGCTAGGGCAGTCCGTATCAGCGGAGACATGCATCGAGGAAAGACCTGATCTCGAAGGAGGAGGAGAAGAGGCTTCCCACTCACCTGATTCCCAAGGAGAAGGAGGCGAGAGAAGTGGATGAGAGAGCAGAGACTTGGGCTGCCTTTTATAGGAGTCTCGTGCTGCCTCAGGCCCGGAGGCACCCCTTGTAGAAGTAATAATGTTCTGACAAGCTCATGCCTAATGCAAAGCATCCCAGCTAATGGCATGGGCTGTGTCCTGGTTTCCTGCACTGCTGCCTTTTCATTTCCTGGCTTATGCCACGTGCTTCCCCACGTGAAGGCTTCTGTAAGTGCCGGGACGAGAGGCCCCAGGATTTCCAGGGCAGAAACACGTCAGCGCAGGCAGAAGACTCAGCTCCAGTGCTGATGGCATCCTGTGCAGGCAACTGATGTGCACCTGGGTCATTCCTGTGGGCTTGTTTGTGGTTAGGATGTGGGCACCGGATGCCCAAGGACTGCCATTTGAGAGGACATGGCACATCTCTCTGACGGTCGCTCATTGTTGCACACCAGTGGGCTTCTGCTGGGAGGGTTTGACCCTATTGCAACACTAACAGTGCTGTCAGGACGCATTTGCTGGGCTCCTTGGCCTCATCCCCTCTCTGTGCAGACTCTGCAGGTCCTCAGGCAACACCGTGAGCATGTCTGGGGCCCGGTCCTTCCCCGGGGTACTTGAGTCGTGTCCTGCCAGCAGGCTCCCCAGCATCTCCTCAGCAGAGGCCACAGCTGCTGATGTTTTCTTGGCTTTATGTGAGCGTACAGATTTTGGCATGGCTCCATGCAGGCGTGCACGAGCACACGTGTGTCGGTCTGTACTTGTGTGACCCTCATCACGAGGGCATACGCAGGTCATAGCAGGGGGACTCTCCCCTGGTGTGTCCGTGAGCACCGCAGAGTAGCGGGTTGCCCTTGCCAGCTGAAATGCAGTCTCTGCCTCCTGTGCCCTCCACTTCTTGCTTTATGTACAGGGAGAAAGGCCAAGAAAGCCAAGAGCTTTGATTCAAACACCTTTGGAGGTCAAGCACCAGGAATTCCATATCCCCCATAAAATCCTGAGTCACTGTTCTCCACTTGGACATTGAGCCGTTGACCACAACTCTTTGAGTGCGACCATTCAGCCAATTCCTTGTAGACCGAGTGGTCCATCCATCGAATGCATATCTCTCCAATTTAGAGACAAGGATTCAAGGATCACGTCCTCCAAGCTCAGGAACGATGCATCCCAACAAAGAGGAAGGCAGGCAAAAACGGCAGGAGGCCTGCGGGGATCAGCAAGGAGCTCCCGGACAAACTCAAACACAATGAGGATGCCTACAGAGGGTGGAAGCAAGGGCAGGTAGGCTGGGAGGAATAGAGAGAAATTGTCCAAGCACACAGGGATCAGGTTAGGAAAGGCTAAAGCCCTGACAGAATTAAAACTGGCCAGGGATGTCAAGGACAACAAGAAAATCTTACATAGGTACGTCAGTGATAAAAGGAAGACTAGGGAAAATGTGGAACCCCTCCCGTATGAAATGGGAGACCTGGTTACCTGGGACAAGGAGAAGACTGAGGTACTCAACAACTTTTTGCCTCAGTCTTCACTGGCAAGTGCTCTAGCCACACCACCCAAGAGTCAGAAAGCAAAGGCAGGGACTGGGAGAATGAAGAACCAGCCACTGTCAGAGGAGATCACGTTCGAGACCATCTAAGGAACCTGAAGACGCACAAGTCCATGAGACCTGATGAGATGCCTCCACACATCCTGAGGGAATTCATGGATGAAGCGGCTAAGCAACTCTACACCGTATTTGAGAAGCTGTGCCAGTGTGGTGAAGTTCCCACTGACTGGAAAAGGGGAAACACAATCCCCATTTTTAAAAAGGGGAAGAAAGGAAGAGCCGGGGAGCTACAGGCCAGTCAGTCTTACCGGTGCCTGGCAAGGTCATGGAGGAGATCCTCCTGGAAACTCTGCTAAGGCACATGGAAATTAAGGAGGCGATTGGTGACAGCCAACATGGCTTCACTAAGGGCAAATCGTGCCTGACAAATTTGGTGGCCTTCTACGATGGGGTTACAGCGTTAGTGGATAAGGGAAGAGCAACTGGTGCTGTACACCTGGACTTGTGCAAAGCATTTGACTTTGTGCCACGTGACATCCTTGGGACAGGCCCAGAGAACTTGTGGATGGCCCATCCCTGGAAGTGCTCAAGGCCAGGCTGGGTGGGGCTTTGGGCAACGTGGTCTAGTGGAGGGTGTCCCTGCCCATGGCAGGGGGTTTGGAACTAGATGGGCTTTGAGGTCCCTTCCAGCCCAAACCACTCCAGGATTCTAGGATATCCCCTGCAGGAAGTGTGGCCTGTGCAGGGCCTGTGCTGAAGCAGGCTGCTGGCAGAACTGTGGCCCCTGGAGGACCCACGCTGGAGCAGTCTTATCTGGAAGGACTGCAGCCTGTGGACAGGACCCATGCTGGAGCTGGTTTTGACAGACTGCAACCTATGGGAAGTGCTCACACTGGAGCAGGGAAAAATGTGCAGAGGAAACTGCGGCAGAAAGGACTGACTGTGTACTGACTACAACCCCCCATGCCGCATCCCACTGTGCTGCTTGGGGGTGGAGGAAATAGAAGAGTCGTGAATGAAGGAGGGAGGCTGAGTCTGTGAAAAGGAGGAGAGGATGCAGTGAAGGTATTTGAAGGATTTTTCACTCTTTCTCACCATCCGGCTCTATGTTTCACTAGTAATAAGTTAAAGGAATCTGTCCCATAGAGGAAGGAGAGTGAGAGAGCAGCTGGCTGGGTGTCTGGAAGCCAGCCAAGGTCCCTGTTGTTTTGCACCATCTATGGCAATTAGAAGTGCCATGAGCGTTTATCATTTATGTGGGGTTTTTTGCTGTGCATCTGTGCCGTCAGGAGCAGTCTCTCTCTCCCACTGCTGTTCCCCTCAGAGGATGGTGGGCAGTGATGTCAACTGGCCTTTGTGCTTGTGTACCTGGGAAGTTAGTGGCAGGTTTACAGCCACGGGCAGAGCACAGCCCGCCAACTCTCCTGCCACAAGGCTGACACGAACAAGGAGATCGCGAAGGCCGTGTGGGAGGAAAGCTGTGAATGGGAGCTTCTGTGCTTGCTTCATCTCTGAGTCTGCTAGCAAAGGTCCTGCATCAGAACTGATGACAGAGAAGAAACACCTGCTCCCTTGGTTGTCCCAGACCCCCCTTCACCTGCATTCCTTTCCCCAACCATCCAGCCCGCATTGCCTCTCCTTTCCAACCCATGCACTCTCAGTGTTTCACAGACAGGTCAGTGCAGAAGATCTCAGCTGTCTTTGTAGTCCCAAGTTTCTGAGGTTCAAGCACCAAAGGCTGTTCCCCATGATCGGTCGGCTTTGGGAGAGGTGGGAGCTGGGAGGAGGGGCACAGTACAGTTCTCCTCTCTTGGCATCCTGGTAGGAGGCCCTTCTGTGCAAGGCTGAGCTCTGGGGAAAGCGCTCTCGCTTCTCCCTTGGCACCCCTATTTCCACGAGGCACCCAGAGATCTGCAAACAAAGATCCTCTTCCTGTCAGGGGCTGGGACTAGTGGCCGCAGAGAAGAGGAGAAGGTGGTGAGAGAGCTTCTGCCATGCAACTGTTCTTCCCCTGCACCCCAGGATGGGATTGCACTTGCCATGAGCTGCAAAGAGCGAGCGTGGGCTATTCTGATCGGCGCTCTCTCTGCAGTACCATGGGAGGAACTGTCAGTTGCTCCTCTGTGTCATCTTGCAGGCCCATGCAAAAAACCTTGCTGCCTGTGGAGGAGGCAGAGATGTGGTTCTGAGCTGCAAGGGACAGGGAGTGAAGCAGGCCCACAGAGAGTGTGTCCTGCCCTCCCAGTCCTCTAGGAATGAGAAGGGCTCCACCGGCTCACCCGTTTGTTCCCTCCCAGCAGATCTCCTGTCTCCCTGGACAGCTTTAGAGAGCATCCAGAGAGCAAAGGACCACACAGAGCCCGAGGCTGGGATGCAGCAGGGTTTAATGAGTCCAAAGAGGGAAACAAGATGTCTCCAAGAGGAGCCCACAGTGGAAGGATCACCACGGGCAGCCAAGAGTCAGTGCCCCACAGAGGGAGAGGGGCAGGCAGGTGCCCCCAAACTGCCTTTGGCTGGCCTCATGGCCCAGGGGAGCAGAAAATGACAAAGGAAAAGGAGGGAAAGGAGAGAGTGGAGGAAGGGAACGAGAGGCATCGGCCATGTTTTCAGAGAGCCCAGGCTGGCCCCTTCCAAAGGGCTGACACCCTTTGCCGGAGGAGCGGGACATGCCCAGCCCCTCTCCAAGCAATGGCCACGATTTCCGTCCTTCAGTCTGGCATCATCTTCTGCGTTCACAGGGCTCCTTGTCTGGGCTGTCACCGGGCGCTTTAGCAAGGGGGGCACCTTCTGCTGCCACAGTAGCGGCTGGTGATGCAGGAGAGGTCACAGCACCCAGAGTTGATGGGCACTCCGTCACGGCTGAGGATGCTGCCAACAGCAGCGGAGGTGGAGGAGCCCACGGCAGTGCTCTGTGGGAAGGAGCTGAGGATGGGGCCAGGAAGAATCACCACCACGGGGGAGGGCTGGATGACAACGGTGGAGTTCTGGCACTGCCTGACGCAGGGCTCATTGCAGCTGTTGGCCAGCGGGGTCGGGCCGCAGGGCTGGCATGGCAGGCACTGGTTGTAGCAGGACATGTCTCAAAGGTGGAGGTGAACCTGGGAGAGAGGACAGGGGGAAGCAGAGCACAGGGACACCTGAGGAAGAGCCTGCGACCCCACCAACAGGAAGCCAAGGCACCTGCTGGGTGGGGAGGTAGAGGCTGTGCAGGGGGGAACAAGGGCTTATTTGCCTGAGCCCAGCGGGATTCTTCAGACAGCAGCCAGGCCCAGGGATCCTCCTGCCTAGCCTATAGCCAAGAAGCTACCCCAGCCCAGCCCCAGCCTATCTCCATGACAGACCATCTCGCCTCTGCTCTCTCCCACGATCATGATCGCAGAACACTAACAGAAGACCAAGGAGCAGGTATCACCTGGGATGTCGTGGAAGGCAAGAGTCCGTCCTAGAGGAGGAGGCGGAGGAGAAAAGGGGGTTCCAACTCACCTGTTTCCCAAGGAGGAGGCGGTGATGGAAGTGGTTGAGAGAGCGACCAGTTGGTCTGGCTTTTATACTGGCCTCTAGACTGCCTGAGGCCCAAAGGCAGTGCTGCATAAGCTACAATTTTCCTGCCTGCTCCGAATGAACGGAAACATCCCAGGGATGTGTTGCTGTGTCCCTCTATGCTGCCTTTGCATTTCCTGGTTATGTCATGCCCATTCCCGCACGGATGCTCCTCATGAGTGCTGGGATGAGAGGCCCCAGGATTTCCGGGACAAGCATGCCTCAGAGTGGGCAGAAGACATGGACTAAGTGCCAGAGGGGTCCAGTGGAGGCAGGTGATGTCTGCCTGGGGCACTCTGGTGGGTTTCTTTTTTCATCCTGCTGACAGGAAGAGCCCCAGTGCGCCCAGCCCTGCAATCCTTGGCTTGTCCCCCAAGGGCTCCTGTGAGTATCTGCCCTGTGCTCCTCTTTCCTTCCCTCATGGCTCATGCCAACAGTCAGTGGCTGTGTCTTCCCGGGCAGGCAGGCTGCACTTCAGCTTTTCAACTCGCTTGTACCTTAAGCTGCCCTCAGGAGGAAGTTGCCAACCTCTTTGGGGTTGACAGCCTTGAGGGTTCATCGATTGTGGGGGGAGGCCCAAATGCCCTCCAGCTCCCAAATCTAGGGAAATACTCTGAAAGCCAGAGGATCAGAATTGTTGAGGTGGAAAGGCACCTCTGGAGATCACCTAGTCCCATGCCCCTGCTCAAGCAGGCTCCGTTAGACCGTGTTGTCTACAACTACGTCCAGACAGGTTTTGTCTGTCTCCACAGAGGAAGACTCCATGACTTCTCTGAACAACCTGTTCCGGTGTTTGACATCCCTCACAGCAAAAAGTTTTTTCTTTGTGTTCAGATGGAATGTTATTTGGGTTGTTTTTTGCCCATTGCCTCTCATCCTGCCAGTGGGCACTACTGAGAAGAGTCTGGACACATAAACAAAACAAAAGGTCTCTGCTTCATGGTGCCCCTGGAGCAGGGGATGCACTCTGCTGTCCTTGGATGACCTGCTGCCTGGGAAGGAAGGGAAACCAGCAGTAACAATGGAAAGCTTGGGATGGCAGACTGAAGGCATCAGGGAGGAATCTGACGGGCACTTCAGCTTTTCAACTCTCTTTTACCTTAATCTGTCGTCAGGAGGAAGCTGCCAACCTCTTTGGCCTCCTCCTCTCTGTGGACGGTCTCTGTCCAGACTTAACAGAGTCTCTGTTAAGACTTGTCTTAACAATGTTGCCTGTGCATCTGTCCTGCTTAGATTGCCCCATCCCTGCTCTGGCAGGGAGGTCCCCAGCAGTTCCTCAGTCACACTCTCAGCCCCTCGTTGTCTATGGGGACGCAGACAGGGACACAGCACTCAGGTCTCACTGGACCTCGAACCCTGGCCAACTCTTTCCATGCTGCCTCCAGGCAGCCTTGAGGGGCTGAGCTGTTTCCCAGGGTCATGACTCATGTAAAAGCTTTGAGGTTACAGGGGACAACAAATGTGGTAGCGGTGTTTCCAGGAAAGTAAGTGTCCTGGGAAAGGGAGACTGGGGGCAGCCTGGAAAGACTGACAACAGCCAACTGGACCTGTCAGGAATCACATTAGAGCAGTCAGAGCATGCGGCTGCAGCTTCTCCAGATGAAAGACTTCATTGGGCAAATGCCAAATCATTTTGCAAGGATGCTTGCTTTTAAGGAAAAGCTTTTCAGAGCCAAACCGGTCGGTGGCGGTTTCCCCTGTGTGGTGATGCCAGCTGATGCGGGAGTTCCCCTCGCCTTCCCCAGACCATGGGGCCCTGAAGCTAAGTCTCCTGCATCTCATCCAAGGCCAAAAGGCTGGGAACAGCTTTTCCCAGGCACTCCCTCTGGATGGCATCCCTTTCCTCCACCGTGTCGACTGCACCACACAGCTTGGTGTCGTTGGCAAACTTGCTGAGGGTGCACTCGATCCCACTGTCCGTGCCGTCGACAAAGATGTTAAACAGCGCCGGTCCCAGTACCGACCCCTGAGGAACGCCACTCGTCACTGATCTCCACTTGGACATTGAGCTGTTGACCACAACTCTTTGAGTGCGACCGTCCAGCCAATTCCTTGTCCACCGAGTGGTCCATCTGTGGAATCCATGTCTCTCCAATTTAGAGACAAGGATGTCATGTGGGATAGTGTCAAATGCTTTGCACACGTCCAGGTAGATGACATCTGTCACTCAGATCGATCCCTCAGTGCCTCAAAATTGGTCTTCCCTCTGTTTGTTGCATTTAGAGCGGTGCCTTTAACTTCTAAATTACACTTTTCTCTAGACTGCAAGAAGCTGATATTATTATAAAGCTCTAGGTGTGCATATGCTGTTTTGAAGCAAGCTACGTAAATGTTAGTGTTGTACCCCAGGGTACGTGTGCTCAATGGAAGCACATGGTGGACTGCTGCTTCCTCTGCCCCAGCTGTGTTTGAGGGAGGGAAAGAGAAAGACACAGCATGTCCTCACGCAAGGAAAGCCCTTGGGCGACCAGCCAGGAATTGCAGGGCTGGGAGCAGCTGGGCCCCTTCCTGTCAATGCAGCCACAGGCAACCCCACGAGTGTGCCCCAGGCCAACATCACTTGCCTGCCCTGCACCTATCCGGCACCTGAGCTGAGTCTTTTGCCGGCACTGACACATTCTTGCCCCGGAAATCCTGGGGCCTCTCAATCCCAGCACTCAGAAGCCGCCTCTGTGCGGGAATGGGTATGGCAAGAGCCAGGAAATGAATAGGCAGTGTTGGGGAAAACAACCACCCAGCCCATGTCATTAGCTGAGATGATTTCTGTTCATCACGAGCACCTTAGAAGATTGCCACTTCCGTAGAAGCTACCTCTGGGCCTGGGGCAGGTCAGGGCCACCATAAAAGCCAGCGCGACTCCTCGCTCTCTCATCCACTTCTCTTGTCTCCTTCTCCTTGGGAAGCAGGTGAGTCTGAAGCCCTTTCCCCACGCCCTTTTTCTGGTCATGCAGATGCGTGCTCCTCCATCCTGTGCTGGGTTGTGGTGCTGCTTGTCATGGGAGGGGGGAGAAGGGCAACAGCGAGTGTCTGGGACTTGCTGAGGAGGCTCTTCTTTTAAGAGATAGTCATCAGCCACCTTGGGGCTGGTGGCACTTTGCAGTACCATGTCCGGATGAGGCCAAGAAACCCTCTTCCCTCACTGCAGGCGCCTTTCACATGCTCACAGTGGGGTGTTGGACTCGCGACAAACTGCTCCTCACATGTACCTGTGCTCTGATTAGTCTCTACCCTCTCTCCCAGGTGAACCTCTGCCCAGAGAAATGTCCTGCTACAACCAGTGCCAGCCCTGCCAGCCCTGTGGCCCAACCCCGCTGGCCAACAGCTGCAATGAGCCCTGTGTCAGGCAGTGCCAGAACTCCATAGTCGTCATTGAGCCCTCCCCCGTGGTGGTGACCCTGCCCGGCCCCATCCTCAGCTCCTTCCCACAGAACACCGTTGTGGGCTCCTCCACCTCCGCTGCTGTTGGCAGCATCCTCAGCCGTGACGGAGTGCCCATCACCTCTGGGTGCTGTGACCTCTCCTGCATCACCAGCCGCTACTGTGGCAACAGGTGTCAACCCTGCTAAATCTGCTGGCAGCTTCCCCTGGCAAGATCCTCCCAAGACCTCAGAACATGCTGCTGGAGAGGAGGCAGAGATTCAGGGCATTCTATGTAGAGCTTTGGGCCATTGTTTCCTTCTTCCACTCTCCTCTCTCTCTTTCCTTTCCTGTTGCTGTCTCTCAACACCAGCCTGGCGGGGACCTGTTGGCATCTCTCCCTCTGCAGGGCAGGCCGACAGACAACACCCTGCAAGAGCTCTTCTGCTTCTTAGTGGCTGACCCTGGTGCTCCCTGTGAGCCACCTCCTTCTCTTCTTTAGACTCATTAAAGCTGTGCTGCATTCAAGCCTGGGCCTCCGAGTCCTCCTTCCTTCTGTGGCAAGTCTTCCGGTCTGCTCAGGGGAAAAGGTGGGAGAAGGGGAGAAGAAAAACTGTGCCATACATCCCTGCACAGAGATGGTCGTGTCTCCAGTGAGGAAGCTGGCTAGCAGCCTGGGCGGGATGGTGGAGCTGTAGCAGGTCTCCAGGCCAGACAGATTCATCAGGAAGAAGTGCATGGGTGTGTGGAGATGCGGGTCTCTGACCACCAGCACAATGATGAGGATCTTCCCAACCATGGTCACTGTGTATGTGGCCAGACAGAGGAGAAAGAGAGGTGTCTGGAGCTCACGGGCATCCCCCAGTCCCAGCAAGAGGAACTCCATCAGCAGTGTCTGGCTGACCCATTTTCCTCTCTGCATGCTGTGTTGTAGATCTTTCTTCTTCCCACTCGCCAGGTAGGTGAGCTGCAAGATAGAGCTCTTGTTGATGTTGGATGTTCACACCCCCCTGAGAGTTTTCCTGTTGTCTGTAAGTAAAAAGGGGAAGGGGAATCACACCAACTGCATGACAGCTGTCTCCTGGGCTGGGAAGAGCTGCTCTGTGAGGTAGTCCTCTTGAGAGAGGGCCCCAAAATAAGTGCTGTACCTGGAGAGTAGCGTGCAGTCTAATGTGAGAAAGCTGAAGATGAGAAACTGATCCCTGAGACAAAAGTAAGATAGAGAGAGACATAAAGATGATAAAGATGATAAAGGTAAAGGTAAAGAAAAAGTGGAATTTCAGTGTGAGAGATGAACTGACATGTGCAAGCACCCTGAACCCACACACCTACAGCTCAGCTGAGGTATGGCAGTGCCCCCAGGCTGGCTTCTGCACAGCAGCAGCACGGCTCCAACTGAGCAGTAACAGCCTCACTGCCCGAGAGCTCAGCAATGGCAAGGACACAGAGGCAATATCTGGAGGAAGGAGTGAGCTCTGGAAGTCACCTAGGAAAGGAGGTGGCTCAGGTCTTGTATAACTGACACCACGCAAACTCCCATGAGCTAAGTAACAACACTAAATTTGCCTGTGCAAATACAGTGTCTA
Organism: Grus americana; assembly: GCF_028858705.1. Lineage (NCBI taxonomy): Eukaryota > Metazoa > Chordata > Aves > Gruiformes > Gruidae > Grus > Grus americana. Next base: position 7,690,998 of record NC_072873.1, on the reverse strand, counting down.
CCTGTAACCCTCGGCATGAAGAACTGACTTCTCTGATGGTACCTTTGAACAAAACCCAGGGACTAGCTCTTACTCTCAATTTCTTCCTGTGCACTTCCTTCCCTTCCTTCTTATCTCTCCAGACCCCAACTCCTTCCACACAGGCAGCTACACTCCTGTCCTCTGCTTCCAGCAGTTTCTGCTGTGAGTTATCAACAGCACCTGAATGTACCTGCTCTCCAAAGTCTCCCACGGCTTACAGAAGGAATCAGGATCCTGAAGGGTCCTGCTGCATCTCCTCTCTCCTTGGGACTACAGGGAGCGAGCTCTGTGTAACTAGTCCCTGGGGAAAGTGAGCTGGTGGAAAGTGTGTCAACAACTCCAGCAAGGGCTACCCCTCCCCAGACCTCTGTGGTAATTCAGCCTGCTCTGAGGGAGAGCAAATCTGAGGCAGAATAATAAGCAATGACTTCTGTAAACACTGCAGCAAAGACAAGGGAGGCCCCAGGAAGGGGATTCAGATCTCCCCCGACAGAAGACTACATTGGAAATGACTCCTTCAGAATGAGGCAGCTGTGGCTCGTGACAGCCCATATGTCCCCATAGCTTTGAATCATCTTTTCAGAATGAGAAGTCCAAAGTGCCTTAACTGGTTTGTCTCTCCACTTCCTGGCAAGACAGGAAAGGGTGGCCCCAGTGTAAATGGATTTTTGTGCCCTGGCTCTTCAGGACAGGTGAAATGAATCTCAAAGTAAAGGGTGAGTTTCTGCTGAGAGTTCACACTCTGAACTGTGAGCACCAGCATGGAGATGCCCACGTCCGGACTCCACATGTGTGATCCTCATCTGGTTAGTAGTGGCTGAAGGAGGGAGACTGTCACCTGTGCACTAGAGCGTTTCCACTGCCTAGCGGGCTTCTTTGGCCTCCCACTGGCAATCCAAGAGGGGCAGAGTTGCCTCCAACTCTTGTGTTGTAGCTCTCTGCCCCATATGGATGCCTCAAACAGTCCACGGGCAATAGAACTGCTTCCAGGGTCTCGTGTTCAGGCAATCCCACCCTAGTACTGCATGTGGATGCTCAGCTGGAGGGTGCTGACTTTCCTTCTGGATCACGTCCTATGGATTTGGGCCTGTGTCTCAGGAAGGATATCCAGTTCACTTTAGAGGGCCTAGGGTACCCCGTTGGCATTACGCTGCTGGGCCAGGTCAACCTGCCTCTCCTAGAGGTCCTGGGTCCTCACTGCCAGCCCTAAGCAGGGCCTTGCATAACCCAGGTTATGTCAGGGGACTACCGATTAAACTGATGCGGAATTGTCTGCAGCCCTCAGTGTCCTGCACTCATCTGTGCCTCAGGCCCCTTAGACGTCTGAGGTCCTGCTTTTGGTTGCTCTCCGGGGCTGAAGAGGGCTCTAACACTCAATAGGTAGAATTCACCCCCAAATGAAACATCATCCCACCCAGCAAAGGAAGCAGTTACAGACACCCCAGCGTGGGTATGGTCCAACCTCAGCAGGCTTTCTAAAGCTTTTCCACAACTACCATCAAGGACAGCAGAGCTGATGAGGTTGGTCATTGCCACGTCCTTGGGCACAGGTACATGGGCCCCGCTGCAGATCTCATATCCAAGTGCCTGGAGCCCTGTCCATGGTGACCCAGCTGGCTTCCTGGCAGCCTGGAGCCAGACCAGGAGCCAGCTTGGGGAAAGGAGGTGCTGAATGTGAGACCAAGAAAAATTACAGCAGGGCAGACCCTAGCAGGACATATGGATGCTCAGCTAAAAGTTACTGACTCCGCAAGTGGAGTCTGTCTATCGATTTGAGTCTGTTGCCCAGTAAGCATTACCCAGTTCCTTTAAGACAGCCTGCACTACTCTATTAGTCCTCCCTTACCTTCCTACCCTGAGAAGGTAAGATCAACTTTTACAGATGTTCTCTGCAAGAAGCAAGAACACAAAGGACAGAATTTGCCTTGGAGGCTTGGTTCAATTGCCCCACATTGCTGCTGATATGTAGATGCCCTGGAGTCTTCAGAACACGCACGAATCAGCACATGTGCATGAAAATCGGTACGTTTAGAGAGAAATTTCTCCCATGTCAGAACACATGCACAGAGGACTGTGTTGGGTTTGCGTGGCAAGGTTTTGGTAGCGGAGGCGGGGGGGCTACAGGGGTGGCTTCTTTGAGAAGCTGCTAGAAGCTCCCCCTGTGTCTGACAGAGCCAATGCCAGCCGGCTCCAAGATGGACCCGCCCCTGGCCAAGGCCTAGCCAATCAGCGCCTCTGTGATAACATATTTAAGAAGAAGAAAAACACTTAGAGAGAGAGAGCTTTTGCAGCCGGAGAGAGGAGTGAGAAGATGTAAGAAACTCTGCAGACACCAAGGTCAGTGCAGATGGAGGGGGAGGAGGTGCTCCAGGCGCCGGAGCAGAGATCCCCCTGCAGCCCGTGGTGAAGACCATGGTGAAGCAGGCTGTCCCCCTGCAGCCCATGGAGGAAGGATGAGGGGGTGTAGAGATTCCACCTGCAGCCCGTGGAGGACCCCACGCCGGAGCAGGTGGAGGCACCTGAAGGAGGCTGCGGCCCGTGGGAAGCCCACGCTGGAGCAAGTTCCTGGCCGGACCGGTGGACCTGTGAAGAGGGGAGCCCACGCCAGGGCAGGTTTGCTGGCAGGCCTTGTGACCTCGTGGGGGACCCCACGCTGGAGCAGTTTGCTCCTGAGGGTCTGCACCCCGTGAGAGGGACTCCATGCTGGAGCAGGGGAACGATGAGAGGAGTCCTCCCCATGAGGATGAAGAAGCGGCAGAAACACCATGTGATGAACTGACCGTAACCCCCACTCCCTGTCCCCCTGTGCCGCTGAGGGGGGGGAAGGTTGAAGCCGGGAGTGAAGTTGAGCCCGGGAAGATGGGAGGGGTGGGGGGAAGTGTTTTAAGAGTTGATTTTATTTCTCATTCCACTACTCTATTTTGCCTAGTAATAAATCAGATGAATTCCCTCTCTAAGTTCGGTCTGTTTTGCTCGTGACAACAATTAGTGAGTGATCTCTCCCTGTCCTTATCTCGACCTACAAGCATTTCGTTATGCCTTTTCTCCCCTGTTTAGTGAATGAGGGGAGTGAGAGAGCGGGTCTGGTGGGCACCTGGCCTCCAGCCAGGGTCAACCCACCACAAGGACATACATGAATAATCTCCAGAAGTACTGCTGCTTCTAGAGGGGAGGAGCACACAATCAGTTCTGACTCAAGTGTCTCACCTGGAGACCTCTATGGTTAGGTGAAATGAAAGCTATAGTGGTTTGGGTTTTTTTCCCCCAACTGCCATGGTGATGTCTCCACCTGACATGCTTACATGGACTCGTTTGATCATCCCTGTGCAGAGGGAAGAACTTTGAAAGCATGATTCCTCTTGTTCTGAAATAAAATTCCTAAGGAGGTTGAAATTAACTGCTCTTTTGAAGAGCTAATCTCCTTCCATTGAGTGTAAAGAATGACTTGTTACCCATTTTCCATTTCAGGGGTCTACATTTGGAGAGAGAAATTCCTTTTTTTTTTTTTTGGTGACTTTGCCAAATGCATTGAAGTGTTTCTACAGCCAAGCCAATGGAATAGTTGAATGATGGACTGCTAATGGGCAGAAGTTAGGAGGGAATTAATATGCTTGCTCACACCCAGGCACTTTGAAAAACTACCTTACTTCTTCTGGGAAATCCTCCCTGGACTTTTCGCTTCACTTTCTTGTTTCTGAGTTTGTAAATCTGACTTTTCTTTCCTTCCTTCTTTCTTTCTTTCTTTCCTTCTTTCTTTCTTTCTTTCTTTCTTTCTTTCTTTCTTTCTTTCTTTCTTTCTTTCTTTCTCTCTCTCTCTCTCTTTCTCTCTTTCTCTTTCTCTTTCTCTTTCTCTTTCTCTCTCTCTTTCTCTCTCTTTCTCTCTCTCTTTCTCTCTCTCTCTCTCTCTTTCTCTCTCTCTCTCTTTCTCTCTCTCTCTCTCTCTTTCTTTCTGTCAGTTCTGCACTGACAGTTTGATATCAAGGAACATGTTGGAGCTGTACCAGGCAAGTGAGATAGACAGAGCTGTATCATGCAAGTGAGATAGAGCGCTGTGTCAGTGCAGGAGAGGGCTAGGCAGGAGTCTTTATCACAGAGGAAATGATTGATGACTTTTGGACCACAGAATGACATCATGTCTAGATGTCAGGAAGGCCAACAGAAGCTGAAGGCCAACTGAGCAGAAAAGACACGCTGAGACTGTTAGCATCAGGCATCAGCTACACAAAGGAGAAGATACTCTGTTTAACCTCTCCCTCTCACACCCTGCACCCCCTTCACCACTGTGAGCTGTTCTACTCCTTGTAGTATCTCCTCTCCAGTACTGGAGAATGACCAATGTGGCAGAAAGTGGAGCCCGTCTGTTCATTAAGTCCTGGTAGATTCCTGTATCTGTGGACTGCTTTTTTTCCTCTGTGCACCATGCTTTGGGCCATTTCTCTCTGGTGGCCCTGGAGAGCAGCTGTGCTGGAAGACAACCAAAGCAGCCATGGTGACCAAAAGGAGTAATTAGCTGGATTTTCTTTCCTGAAGGAGTAAACATGCAAGAGTTTGCAGTGAGGTCTTCTGAGGTGACACACAAAGCTCAGTCTTTGTGCCAAGGCGGGAGTGGGTTGGTTCAGAAGGAGAGACAGGAGAATCAGAGTTAGGCAAAGACAATGAGGAACCTGGAGAAAAGAGGTGGTCTATGTCTGTGGGAAACTGGAAGGTGAATGAGTAGGTTCATTTGCAGACAAAAACAGGGTAAGAAAATTGTGGTCTGGGTCCCAGTAGGAGAATGATTCTCGTTCTGTTCATGCCTAGTAAAAACTCAAAGATGCGTGAGGGAGGGTTCAGGGTTTCATGAGAAAAGGGAACTTGAGAGACAAAATAGTGACTATGTCACAATACGTGGGCACTACTAGCTAATGCTAGAATGCATTTTTCTGTCCCTTGTACATCTGATTCTGGTTCTGTTCATGGGAAAAGTCTTTCCCAGTGCCTTTATGTTCATAACCTCCCGGGTGGCCCGTAAAGCAAATTTAAGCAAACTTGAGGTTTTAAAGGAAGACTTTTGCAAGACCGAGCAGTCACTGAGAAGTGCAGACAGAAGACACGAGCTCAGTCAACATGCTCATGCCTTTTGTGTCTCTTTGGCCGCCTATGGGGCCAGAGCTGGAAAAACATTGTGGCTGTAGGGAGCTCCAGGACCATCTTCCACATGGCCATGGGCAAGTTTCTTGTGTTACCTCCTGCCGTGGATGACTCATCTTCTTCAATGGCTGACCCCTTAAGAGCAGAGAAAATTCCTGGTCACTTGTTCCTCCTGTCCAGATCCCAGGGCAGGAAGGGGGAGACTGGTTACCAGAAGATTTCTGCCCCTAAGGCTTGACTCAGGAGACATAATTTCCTGTGGGGTCAGGAGCTTTTTGCTTTCTTGAGGTACTGTGGGTTCTGTGGTTAGTGACTTGTTTGCCCCTGAGAGGCAGACATGCTCTGTGGTAGGCTTGAGTTGTGCTGGAGTAACTGGATGATCTTTGAAAGTGTCAGTGAGCTCTGCCTATGGAGCAATTGATGGGAGGTGACTTCTTCCACACCGGGTAAGGGATTCAGTCTTCCCATGGAACTATTCTTGGGCCTGAATGTCTGTCCTCTTCTTATTGTAGGACACTGCTTGCCTGACCCTGAATAAGGGAAGGCAACATAGAAGTCTTCACTTTCAAGCTCTGCTTCTCTAAGTGTTGGACCACACACTTCAGGAAAGCAGAGAGGAATGGGAGTGTGGGGGTCTATAAGCAATTGGCCTCACCCTTCCTTGTGAGACTTGACAATTTGACCAAGGCACTATGACTCCCAGCAGTGCTTGCTCTAACCACTGGGACACACCTTTCCTCCAGACATGGACGATCAAGTCCACCCCTTTGAAGTGGAGCTCAACAGCCACCCGTCCCTACCGAAAACCCAAAAGGTCAAACTGCAGTCCTCCAGTGTTCTCTAGACTGTGGCATTCTAGGCTTTGCCCGGACATGTGATCAAACATCAGAGCTGGATCCACAACGTGCAGTTCCCTCCTCCTCCAGCTCTCAGGAATGTAGACAGTCTGCAATTCTATAGAAAGCAATGTCTTATTCTGCTTTGGCACATCTTTGTCATGCCTAAAGAAAATGACTGCCCAGACAAAAACAGGGAGTCCAAGCAGTGGCAGGGTAAATCCATTGTCTCTGTTGGCATCAGAGGGCCAAAACACCCCCACTGTCATAAACGATGATAACCAGTTTATCCCAAATGAAGGTCTGACTCTGCTTTGCCTGAGCAACAAGTCAAAGTAAAGGTGACCTTACAGAGCTCTGACAAACATTCCCTGTCACAAAATCTCAGGGTCCTATGGCAACTCATTATGGACATGGTAATTTCAGAGTGCATTAATTTCCGAATTGCTTACCTGGCTACGTCCTTGCAAGGTGAATCATCTCATTGGGAAGAGCTAATAACGCAAACCCACGTTGCCTCTTTGCCATAGTTCAAAACCTTTTGTGGCAAACTCAGAGCATGTGGTTGGAAAGAGGAGGGAAGGCTCCAAGTGCCATCTTGTCAGTTCTCCCAGGAATAGCTGGCTTTGCTCCTATGCTGGTGCAGCTACCCATGCTCCAAGGTGTGGGCCGTGGACTTTGTGCTAGCTAGGGAGAGAGGGCTGACCCTGGTTATCATCTGGCTGGGACAGCATTGGCCCGCTCTTCTGCCCTTGCTAGGTGCAGTAGAGAAAACCCCGCTGGGAACCAGGAGTCCTAGGGCCGGCTCCCAGCTCCTCTGGGCACTGTTAGCAAGTTGCTGAATGCCCACTGTTGCAAAGCAGAAAGAGGTACTGGTCAGCCCTGCCTGGCTGCTCCTAACTGAGTTTTTTGACAGATTCAGGGGATCGTTATCTCCTAAAGGAAAGAAAGAAACTGCATTGGAGTTGAAGGTGCCAGGTCAGCTCCAGACATTCAGCCAGACCACATCTGTCTGCATGTAAGGAAAAAATATAAGACCTGTAGAACTGCTCCTCTTGACAAAGACTCAAGAATTCCTCATGTTTGCAAAACATAAACGCACAAATGAATACATGAAACCTCGCAGCTCCCTGGTGACTGTAAACATGTGGGTCTGGAACAAGCCAGAGCCTCTGTGCAGGAACCCATGCTGCAGCAGTGGGTTGTGAGTGTGGGACAAGCCTGACTTCCCACAAGCTGCAAATGCTGAGGTGAAGAAATAGAAATGAAGTTGAGCTGATGAAGTTACTTCCAGCATTAATTACTGACGAATATACTCTCTTCAACAGGCAAAAAATGGTGAATTAGCAGGTGGAAATTTTTTATCAGCATTATCAGCACGTCACTTCACATCTGTGGTTACCCGTCCTCTCAACAGTTTTTCCTTTCTCCCCCCTTCAGCTTTGTCTGTGAGGGGCTGCAAGGTGTGCTGGGTCAGAGCACGGGTTTAATTCCTGCTGCAGAGATCTTCAAGCAGGACTTTGAGTGGATGCGTGTCAGCATGCTCAGCAGTCTCCTGCAAGCAGTTCAGGGCCTTCCCTTCCTCAGGTAGATTACATCCTCTAATGGCTTCTGTTGGTGAAAACAATAATTTGGTAAGCCTCTGGCCACCCTTGGGACATGTAGGCAACACCCCATCCTCTCTTCCTGCGATGCAACTCTTTCCCTTCCCTCTTCCCACAGTACAGGAAAATGTGCCATCCTTAACCACCACCTTCTGTCCGAGCCACCTCCCCAGCAGAGCAAGAGGACCACAAGAGCCTGTAGGGATGCTGCCCTCTAAGGGCCTCCTGTGGGCCCCAGGCTCCTCACCAGAGCCCAGCACTGGTCAGGGTCCACACCTGCAGGACATATTCTGAGGCTGCAAAGACATTTCTCAGGAGGGACAAAGCAAGGCAGGGCCTCATGGCCATTGGCTCTGGAGAAACCTTCCTTAGCTCCAAGGGACAGGTCCTGAATGGGGTCTACTCAGTATCTCCCACTCTACCTTTCCTCTGGGAATGGTGAGGGGTCACCACGTGACAGAGCCTTCGCTAGCAGCTTTAGGAGGGGAAGCACCTTCCGCTGCAGTAGCAGCTGGACAAGTTGGAGAGACCACAGCCCCCACGGTGTGCTAGAATGACAAGCACAAGGATTTCAAGGACAGGAGTGTGTTAATACACAGGCAGAAGATGTGGACCAAAGTGCCAGAAAGGTCCCATCCCCAGGTGATTGTGGCCTGGACCTAACTACTTGCATCTGCACAATCCTCAGCCAGACACCCAAAGGCTTCTGTGTGAGAGGGCATGTTATACCCTTGTTTCTTCCTCCATCCCTTCCTCCCAACTTGCTCCCTCCCAGCTTGCCAGACAGGCATTTGTTGTCACTTCCTCAGGTGAGTGGGCGGTGTTGCTGGGATTTGATTTGAGAATATCTGAGAATACTGCCAGCCTGTTTGTCCTCCTGCCCGGTCTCGGAAGTCTCTGGGAGTCCTATTGCATTGATGTGTCCGGAGCTTTATTCTACCTCGAGGTGCTCCAGACCTTCCCTGCTGGGGTGAGATCCAGCATCCCCTCATTTAAGTCCACAGTTAACTTCTGTTAATGCATGTGTGCTTCTTGTGTGGACACTTGCGCATATGGATCTCTGTGAATGCATGTGGGTGCGCAAAATTGTGCATGACTCCACATAGATCTGCATGATCACGGGTATTTGAGTGTCCTTGTGCGCCACTCATCATGAGGGAGCGTGCCGCCCAACGCAGGGGCGCTCTCCACTGCTCTGGCCATGAGCATCACAGAGCAGCAGGTTCCCCAGGCCAGAAGGAGCAGCTGAACGGTGATGGCACTGACCCGGCAGAGATCTGCCAAGTGCACAGGCTCTGTCTCCTGAGCCCTCCTTTTCCTGCCTCTCCAAATTTCACACTCTGCCCCAGCAAATTTCAAGCCTCAGCAAGGACAGGTTCACACTAGCATGGAATCTTAGTTTAATTCAACATAATAATAATTGGAGTCTTTCAGCTCTGCTGGTAAACACCTTTGCATCTTCCTCCAGGCCAGGATATGTCCCCTCTCCCCAGTGCTAAGGAGACTGAAGGAGTGGGATTAACTTTATGTACAGGGAGACGGACTGAGGAATCCTGCCCACCAGGCCATCCCTGAGCAGATGCTTCTGATGGAGTGTCATTAATGTTTGCGACTGGACACAGGCCTCTCATGATCAAGCCAATGCCAAGTACACTCAGCAGCTCATTGACTTGGTTCTGAGTCAGGCAGGGTCTGAGACCAAGGGACGGAGGTCCTGATGTTGCTGTCCTGAGACGGGAAGAATGGTCCCTGTAGGTAGCACAGGGAGAGCCAAAGGAGTTGACGACTGCTTTTGTTTTCAGCCACCAAGATCTTGAAATCTCAGTTTAAGTCTCAGTAACTGGACCCTGGGGGAAAATGGACATCTAATTGAAGGCCACACACCCCAAAGCCTGCTGCTATTCCCCGGGTGGATGAGGAAAATACCCTTTTCCCCTCGGGGACTTCTGGCAGTGGAAGAAAGGACACTTTAGGAGATGGTGAAATGTTGGCCCCTTTTGGGAAGGAAGTCCTCTTTTGTGCTTCTCCTTGGGCTATTCCTCTTGGTGACTTGCTTCCCTTCTTCCAGACAGACTTTCCACATCTGTAGTTATTGCACAGTCGTGCTTGCTGATGGGAAATAGAGGATACCACAGCAGCAGGGCCCTCTCTTCCCTCCCTATCCCCCACACGTGCACGGGTCCAACTGTCCCCATGCCCCCTTCCACCTCTGCAAGAGTCTCAGGCATTGGCTTTGGGCTGCAGAAAAGCATCGGGAGGGAGAATCTCACCCTGCTCATTGTCATCCCCAGGAAATCAGGGGACGCCGTATCTAGCCCCTGAGCTCTTAGACTGGGATGCCTGCCATCTCTGGAGGCCAAGACCACTCAGCTGTCCCAGGACAGGGCTGGTGGAGTGCTTGTTTACTCTTACTGGGTACTCTCCAGGTGGTCTGTTATGTTGTTCTGAGCTGAAGGAGTCGTCTCAGTTTTTCCCCACATGTCCTTCTTTTGCTCCTGTCTCCTGGGCTGGGATGGAGGAAGGGGAGGGTCCAATTCCCAAGTGTCACCACTCCTGCTTCTTAGCAAAGAGGTCTGCAAGCAGAGGGGCTGTTATCCAGATAACATCCATTAGAAATGGTGCAGCAGGCATGGGCGAACCGGGACAGTCACAGCATCTTGCCCCTGTGGGATGTCCGAGTCAGACCACAGTTTCACTGAAGGTTTCACTTGGACCCTTTGTCTTCATCCTGACCTCACCTATTGACTTATAAGCAAATGAAAGGAATTTCACAACCACATACACCAAAGTGCATGTAAAAACGTGCTCACATGCACACACAAAGAGTGCGCATATATACGTGGTTATTTGGACACACCTTCATGTATTGCCCCAAGCATGTGCACATAGATGTGTGTGCACATCTCTCACACATATACATAGGTGAAAACACACACAGTGTACCTCCACCAACACAAACGCTTACTCAAATGTGAGCACACAGGTGTTGTCCCAAAACTGGGGGGTTGTTTACCTAGTGTGCGATACGCCAATAAACACACAGAGCAGAGGTATTTTATTGCGTATTCGCACAGATATGGGTGACTGCCCCAAGCCAGCACACCGACTCTACAAATCAACAGTCATTTACACACTTAATATTAACATATTCATGTTTCTACTACATATGTATTATTTATCATTATATGATTGGTTAATGAACCTTAGCCTCCTGTGTAAATTAGTTCGCATGCCTAGTAGTTCTTTCTTTTGAGTCGGTGGTGTAATTAGGGTGGGTGGTCCGTGAAGTCGGTGGTTGGGGTCTCCCCCCGTTGGAATTACCTTTCCCCTAGTTTTCTACTTCTTTGGCAATCCTCAGCAATTCTTCAAGGTTTTTTGGTAAAACGAGCAGTATATCAGTTACGCTTCTGCCTTTTGACAAGCTCATCTTAATTAACAGAAGAAGAGCACATTGTTTGGATAAACATTAACTGTCACAGGGGTAGGGCTATACGATAGATGTCTTTAGCAGCAACTGTCTTGGTTTGAATTGCATGCTACATTTGATTTTGCTGTAACACAGGTATTGGGTCTGTTTGGGATGGAGTTAGCTGCCCCCACAGCAGCCCTCATAGTGCTTTGCTTCATATTTGTAGCTAGAATGGTGTTGATGCACCAGCAAAGTTTTGGCTATTGCTGAGCAGTGCTTGCACAGCAGCAAAGGTGTCTCTCCAACCCCACCTCCTAAAGGCCAGTAGGCTGGCTGTGGGCAAGAGGTTGGGAGGGGACATAACCAGGACAGCAGACCCAGACTGACCAAAGGCATATTCCATACCATATGATGTCAGGCTCAGCAATAAAATGCAGGAGAAAGGGGAGGGGGGCATTTGTTTTCAGGACGTTTGTCTTCTGAAGGCACCACTACACGTACTCTGGCCCTGTTGTGCAGGAAGGGGCTGAAAATCGTTTGCCGATGGCAAGTAGCGAATAAATCTTTTTGCTTTGCTTCTGCATGCAACCTTTGCTTTTATTCATGAAACTGCCTTTATCTCAACCCATGACTTTTTAGTCTTATTTCCCACTGAGTAGGGGGAGTGAGAGAGTGTCACGATGGGCACCGGGAGGCCAGACAAGGGCAACTCACTCCAGTCTTTCGCCTTCGACATGGGGCTCGAGACAACGGCAGTTTTGAATTGAGTGTGCTATGGCTGTAGTAGTTTCTAACTGGCAGGCCTTTGTGTGGGTCAGGGAGTTTGCTTGCTGCACTGCTTATCTCTTTATTTGGCTGAACTTGGAGCAGGCTAATAGAAGCAAAAGCTATGTGCTTTGCCCTGGCATTGAGGCCCTTACTGTGCTGGGGAGCTGTCTTGTGGAGAGGATGAGGGAGTACACCTGCCTTTTCCCACCTGGGTTGTTTTGTTGTGCAGGCTTCGAGGACCCTGTTCACCCTTGAGCTGTTTAAGTAACAGCTCTACTAAGTAACACTGCTGACTTATTGTGGGGTTTGCGGAATCTGGTGTCATGCTGGCATAACAAGAGACAACTTTTGGGTGCGGCAACAGTGAAACGTGCCCTGAGAGGTGGCCGGTCCCTGGGTGGCAGGGTGTGTGGAAGGATTTGGGCAAATGCCAAGGACAGTCATCACCTCCCATAGTCTGGGATTTTACACTTGAACAAGGTAGCATTCCTGGTAAATTGACATGCCACCTAATAAAAGGATGCCTTGCCTACCCCAGTGAAAACCAGCAGCTTTTAGCACTGCATTGAGGCTTGGCCTGTGCCTGTCAAGCTACAATTCAGTTCTATCAGAGGACCGTGATTAAGACAGGGACCAAAACACAGCTGAGAATGCCTTGATTGAGCCAGGGATCCAAACTACATCAAAGAACACGATGGTTGAGACAGAGACCCAAGCCGCATATGAGGACACCATGATTAAGATAGGGACCCAGACACTAACTACAGTAATCGTCCCTTCCAACCCAGTGCATGATGATCTATGATTCTATTATTCTATTACTTTAGCATTGAGTTGTCTTCTGTGGAAACATCCATTTCCACTCCTGATGGCATTCCGGGCAGACTCAAGAAACAGAATAGGCATCGTCTATGACTGTGGAAGACTTTCTGGTGATAGTCCCTTAATATTAGTGTATTCACACCCACACGCACCCCCATACACACACCCACACACACCCCCACACACCCCAATTTAAAATCTTAACTTTCTATGAAATACTCTCTCTTGTAAGGCTAGAGAAGCAGTAATTTTATCCTAGAATGTGTTTCTGAGAAATGAAGCTCATACTCACTGAGATCTGAGAACTGCTGGATCCAAGTCCTTTCTGGAACTGAAATTCCTTTGAGCAGTTGACTGTCCAATTAGAATTATTAGAATTATTAGAATCTTTAAGGTTGGAAGAGACCTCTAGGATCATCAAGTCCAACCATCAACCCAATACCACCATGTCTACTAGACCACGTCCCAAAGTGCCATGTCTACACGCTTCTTGAACACCTCCGGGGACGGTGACTCCACCACCTCTCTGGGGAGCCTGTTCCAATGTCTGACCACCCTTTCGGTGAAGAAATTTTTCCTACTATGCAACCTAACCCTCCCCTGGAGCAATATGAGGCCATTTCCTCTTGTCCTATCACTTGTTGCTTGGGAGAAGAGACCAACACCCGCCTCACCACGACCTCCTTTCAGGTAGTTGTAGAGAGTGATAAGGTCTCCCCTCAGCCTCCTCTTCTCCAGACTAAACAACCCCAGTTCCCTCAGCCGCTCCTCATAAGACTTGTGCTCCAGACCCTTCACCAGCTTTGTTGCCCTTCTCTGGACATGCTCCAGCACCTCAATGTCCTTCTTGCAGTGAAGAGAATGTCCAGGTGGTCCATGCTGCACTGTCATCACTTCAGGGTACAGCGCTCACAGTCCGTCAGCCCCCTCCCAGTGGCCTCATTGTTTCACTGCTTAATTGTGGAACTGCAAGTGCCATTTGCATGAAGGCAAAACAGTCCAGCTGATGACAGCTGAACGACGTAATTTCAGTCTTTCTTTTAAGAAGGTGAACTGATAGAGAAGTTAGATTTCTTTTCCCCCACTTGCCAATGAAGTTTAGCTCTTCTCACTCTTTCTGACCTCTGAAGGACAGTGATGGCAGCAGAGTGACACACTGGATTGTGTTGCTGTGGTGGGTCGACCTTGGCTGGGTGCCACGTGCCCACCAAGCCACTCTATTACTCCCCTCGTCAGCAGGACAGGGCAGGAGAGAGGCACCCTGGAGGTGCCTTTCCTCTGAGTAGGGCGGACATGCATGGTGGAGCCATGGCCTAGTGACTCTTGGTGGTCAAGGGGAGACCTGTTTAACCTGAGGAGGGAGTCTGGCACAACTCAGCCCACACCAGTGGCAAGTACCTCCTGTCACAAAGATCTGAGTTACCGCCTGCCCGTGCACAACTCGGAACTCTCTTGTAGCTCTTGTGGAGTGCAAGGAGCAATTCAAAGGAGGGACCTGACTCATCTCCCCCATGCTGGGGCACAGGGCTAGCCAAGCTCTGGCCTTGGTGTTCATGGAGATGCTCCAAGTAGACTGGCAATCTCTGCTCTGGGGAGCTTCCCCAGAGACACTGCCCCATCCTGGCCATCATTCCCAGACCTGAGATGCTAAACACTGAATGGCAGCCCCATCCCTTCTTCCACAGATTCCTTGTGTGGATCCCTACTCCTTTCCCCGTGTCTTTCTGAATGGATAGAGTGAACATAAGCTTCGGCTCCATCCAGCTCCCGAGAACATCCAAGATGTGCAAAGGCCAGTTGGTGGGGGCACCAGCCTCAGTGAGAGGGTGGTGATCTTTCTTGGCACGATCATCACTATCACCCGTTTCACCTCCATCCCCACCTCCTACGTCTGCGTCATCTTGTCTGTCCTGAGAGTCCACTCTGTCTTGGGCAAGTGTCATATCTTCTCCATCTGCGCTGCCTACCTCAATGTAGTGGCCACCAATTATTTGCCCATGGTCTCAAGTACCCGAGGACAGAGTGGTCTTCTGACTTCTGCACCACAAAGATGCCCCTGTTGAATCCCCTCATGTTCAGCCTGAGGAATCAGGAGGTAAAAGCTGACCTCCCCAGGTTGTCTTGAGGGAGGGGACTGGGCCAGAGTCAGTAGGAATTTTCCCTCCACATGAGTCACCTGAAAACTAAGGAAGAGGAGGGAGGATCATGGACTTGTGAGTCATGATGCCAGCTAGGGAGAGAAGCTGCCTGGAAGATCACCATGACACACAAGATACTGGAAGGCTCCTGGCAGCCTTCTGTTGCCTGGCAGTGGCCTGCATGATCTGTTCCTTAATCTACAACACGACTTTTCAGGTGCCCAAGGCCCCTTTGTCCCATGTGACCTGGAGTTTGGAGGCAGCAGTTCTACAGCAGGCATGTCTGCCTGAGAGGATGCTCAAATACCTTCTGACTTAGAGGTCTGTGAAAAGCCCAGCTGCTGCCTCACTGCTCAAGTAAGAATCTCCAAGTGCTGAAAGACCTGGCCCTGGCCCTAGGGAACCTGTGACATAGCAAAGATTGCAACTTGATTCCTTTCCTTGGGACGAGCACCAGTCTATCATGTCTCTAGAGAGCCTCCCTGGGTCAGCAGTGTGGGGGTGTAAGGAGGTCTGTCTGCAGCAGATTTTTTCTACTCTCCACAGTGAGGTTTGGAGACAGAGGAAGAAGATGTGAACCTGCAAGCACCAACTCCCTCTTTCTTGAAACTCTGTGGTCAACCTGTGAAAGGGAAAGCATGACATAGTCCTGTTTTTTTTCTGGCAAACCTGATGGGACTTGCAGTCTTTGGTGAGATGTGTCTTTCAGGCTAGAAGGATTGGAGCAAGAGGGGTCGCTGACCCAGGTCTCTCAGATCCTGCTGTGGATGGATAAATCCAAACCTTGTGTATATTCAGAGAGGTTCTCCTCTGTGCTTTCTGTGGAGAAATCCCCGGTGTTTTTCCATGTGCAGGATGCCAAGCTGCAGGACAGCACCACCTGTCTCTCCACTGAGCCCACACTGGTAACCACAGCATGCGCGATCACACAGAAAAAGTGTGTCTGTGTGTGTTCCCTGTGCAGTGTCTCCCTCCCCAGCACTGCGTGCTTGTAGACCTAAGCTTGTCCAGCAGTGGCATGCCGGGGTTGTGGTGAGACTGGGTCTCTGCCTCCCCAGCCTGTGTAGCAAAGACAAAGGTCAGCAACAGCATGCTGGTGTGACTTTTTGGTCTGAGTTCAGATCCAGGGTCTTGGGAAAAAAAGCAAAATAGCCCAATAAAACCGTCAAGTTCAAGGAGTGCCTGGACTTGGGGGAGAGCTATTGAGGGATGCCGTATGAACCACAACAGGCTCCATCAAACCCCCTGAGATGAAACTAACTGAGGCATGGGAATGAGTATTAAGAAGATGTATCTGACTGGCTTTTCCCGCTCTCATTCTGAAGCACACTCTTGCAGAAAGGAGCCCTTGTGGTGAGACACGACTGCTCTTGTGGGTGTATTCCTAGCCAAAATAGCCCGAGGAAGGAAAAATCCCTTCCTAGCCACGCACCTGGACATCAGCCAAACCCTCGGCATGTGAAAAAGACCCATTATCCAGAGACTGGGGAAGACTGTCTGTTCTACTGGATTCCCACCCATGCCCCAAGCCAATCCATTGCTTTTCATGTCTCTCCTCCATCTCAGGGGAATCACCGTTGTTTTGCTGGCGAGAATCCCGGTGCCCCCATTTCCTGACAAAAGCCAGCTGTTCAGTCCATTTCTAGGAATGAGTTTGTCCCTCTGTGCACCGTGTCATGCTAAATCCATTTGGTGGAGCAAAGAGCTGACCTTGGAGAGCAACTGTGTGGGAAGGTGACAAAACCAGCCCTGGTGGCTACAAAGATGGTTTAGCTGAGTTTTCCTTTCTGAGACAGTAAAAGTGTATGTGTAAGCAGTGAAGCCTTCTGGAGTGACAGGCAGAACTTAGTCTGTATCAAATTGGGATGTGTGAGAAGGAGAGACAGAACAGGGACAATCAGGAGGCAAAGAGAATGAGGCACGTGAAGAAAAGAGGTGTCATGTGCCTGAGAGGGACGGAAAGGTGGATGGCCACTGAGAAGCAAAGACAGGTTCTGCATTAACCTGCTCAGTTAACATGTTCACATCTTCTGTGCTTCCTCGCCTACACCTACAGTTAGAAAACTGGATGCACGTTGTGTCTGTGGAGAGCTCAGGGGATGATTCTTCCACATGGCCGTCTGTAGGATCGCCCCCAGGATGTCCTCCTGGAGGTGGTTTTCTGACTTTCTCACACACAAACAGGAGTGTTGGTCTCAGAATGCCCCTCAGCTCGGTGTGGATCCCACATAAACATAAGCAAGAAGTAAGAAGGTGGAGGACAGGACAAGGAACACAGTCAGGAAAGAACATGGACAAGACTCCCATTTGACATCTTTCTGAGAACTGGGAAATTGCAATTATTCTTTGAAAGAATAAAATCACACAAGGGAGAATAGCATGGCTCAGAGTCAAAAAGGAGTACATTTAAAAAAAAAATTCTCATTATCGTCTTCAAACTGTTGAGAGCTACATGTCAGGAGTAGCTGAACTGGAAAAAAACCCACTGCACTTTGCTATTTTTATAGCATCCTTAAATTCCATTTATGTTCACTTTTGGTTTAAGAGAACGCATTCCTCCGGGGACAGAATTGGCTTAATGTGGATGATCATGCAGGTGATTATTTGCAATCTCGAGCTGAAATTTGTACTGGTTAGGGCCTTCCGTCACATTCTTTTTTTTTTTTTTCTTTTTTTTTTTATTTTTTTTTTTTTTTGTACTTTGAGATAACCTCCTTTGTAATTTTTAGAGCCATGGCAAAGGAGAACAAGTTACACCTGTAACTGATGTCATTCCTCTGGGCTTCCCGACCTCTCTAGGTGAGCACATGGTCCCGTGTGCCATTATCTTCTCCATGTATCTTCTAACCTTGCTGGGGAATGACATCCTCATTGTCACTGCATGGAGCAAGCGTAGAAGACAGAATTACATCTCCTGGGACTATCCTCTTTCAGTTACTAGGGCATATGTCAATCTCTGCATAGGTTAAAAGCCTTTCCAGATAAACCAAACTGCATATTGAGCTATCAGCTGTGGAACACTGAAAGTGTCCAAACTGTGTTTGCGATCAGGGCCATGCTTGTAGTAGTCATCTGGAACTTCTTCCTGTGTGAGAGGATGAGATTTTTCCTCAAAAACATCCAATCATCTCTCTGAATCTCTGTTCTTTATACAGTAGAATATTGCTAATGATGCACTTTATCATGCTTCCAAGATCAGATTGATTGACTGCACGGTCATCTATGACTATTGTTGAGCATGAGCTGTATATTTTTTAAGCTGCCCAGGAGAAACACAGTCAGTGTGGTTACTCCTCCTCTTCTCTTGCACATCTATTTGAGACTTGCTCAGGAATATTGTGTTTGATCTGGGATGATCAGGTAGATCAGGTTCCAGAGCTAAACCACCTAGGAAAACCTGGTCACTAATGTGCTGGAGATGGGAGCTGCCACTGCTGGGATCTGAGTCCCCTGACTTGGCCTCCACTGATCCTGATCTGCCGCCTGCTGCTATCACCTTGTATGTGTCAAAGATGACCAAAGGGCTAGAGAACCTATCCTATGAGGAAAGACTGAAGGAGGAAAATCTTTTCTCCCTGGAGAACAGAAGGCTCGAGGGAGACCTCATCACAGTAGTCTCCTACTTAAAGGGTGGCTACAAAGAGGACGGAGGCTCTGTCATCACAAGAAGCCACATGGAGCAGACAAGGGGTAATGACAGATCTCCAACAGCCAGGGACTGCAGCGCTGGGAAAGCCTTGGCCTGCATGTGAGGAGCAGTGGCGATGTGAGCAGAGTTCAGGCTGTCCCTGCCTCAGAGCACTTGGGGAGCCAGGGAAGCTGAGTACAGACAGGGTCATCCCCCCTGTTTGTGCTATGGTTGGGTTGGTGCCTGTCCTGTACCACCGTGTCCCCAGGGCACGACCAATTCTCAACCTGTGGGGCTACCCGTGGGGGCCATGCCCACAGTGGGGAGGAACTGGAGATGCCTGGGTGCTGGCAACAGACCCCAGTGCAGGGGCGGCAGGTCTCATGAAGGAGGAGGTGAAGCCTTGGTTTCTGGGCACAGAAAGAAGGTGCCCAGCACCCAGAGGGATGGACAAAGATGGCGCCTCTGCCCCAAACTGTAGGCAGGAGGAGCGTGAGTAGAACCTCATGTGGTCCATGGGGCACTGTACGCCTGAGATGTTATTTTGAGCCATAAGTGCCTTCAGGAGTTCCTTTTCTGCACCCAGGAGACCATGGATACCTGAGGGATGCCAGGATTTAGACCACTACCTGGGACTGAAGTCTGACATCTAAAAAATCTTCAAGTATCACTGAAAAGCATACCTAAATGTTGGCATTAACAGCGAAGCCACAAGTAGTTCACCCAGGCTCAGGGAAGATGAACACCTGAAACAAGCCATGAGAAGGTAGGGAATCACTGGGCTGCGGAGAGCTCATGTTACTGTGGGGACACTCTGCGCACTGCTGCCATCTGCCCAGTCACCGTCTGCCTGTAAATGGTGGGATGGTGGCCAGAGAGCGGGGATTTCCTGCAGGGATATGCAGGGAGCAGATGCTTTGTGGACTTAGGGCCTGCTGAGCTGGGCTTACACAGACCTCGATAACAGGGAAGATGGGGTCAGTGCCTCAACGCCTTCATCGCTTTGCTTCACAGTTGGGTGGCTAGGAGGCAGATGAAGGATCTCATAACTGAGCCTCCAGGCAGAAAGCCCCTCTGCTGGAATTTCACCTTTTGCTGCGGGGAAGGCAGTCCACAGAGCTCCCGATGTGCATGGCCACCCTTCTGCCTTGGCACCTCCTCCTGGCCAAGGCCTCTGATATGCCAAGGTTTTTGGTCCAGCTGGTGCCTGAGAATATAAGCCAACACAGGAGACATGCGAATGGCCCAGCAGAGACAGATCAGAGAAGCTTCTGAGCTCAGAAATGTGTCCCACTGTTGCCGCAGTGGCCCAGTGGGGATGGAGGGGGTAACTGCTCTTGCACAGAGCCTTTCCAGAGCAGAGCTGGGATCTGGCAGTGGTACAACCTTAAAGGCTCAGGAAAGCTGCCCTAGGCTTAAAGGAGACAAGAAACCACAGAGCAGCCACGGGTATTTGGGCACTGGGTGCTCTCCCAGAGCTGCAGCGGCCCATGGGGGTGCTGGGTTCACAGAGAGTGGGGACTCCATTGTGTGGTTGCTACCAATCCTAACTTGTGCATTACCTCAGCCCTGCGTGCCCTTTGGAGCCATCCTCTATTCGAGCCTCATCCCCCAGCACAGCTCAATCCAGAGCTAGAGGAGATCCCTTCCCAGAGTGCCAGAGGGGCTGCTGACCTCATCCATTGGCAGCCATGGGCTCCTCACACAGGGCTTGGTCTCCCCATTCACAGAATGTGATCCAGGAAGCAGTGCTTCAGGCCCATCTAGGAAGATATACAGCAAGGCTGGAAGGAATGGTGGCCATCTGCTGTGAAGTAGCCAAGAATATCTTCCTCAACTCCAAGGACAGGGCAAAAAAGACAACCCAGGGCAGTGAGTCCTATCCTTCCCATCTTCTGGGAATGAGGAAGGGTCCTCTTTTGCGCCCAAGCTAATTCTCCCCAAGAAGCCACCTTTTGTCATAACCAGACTGGAAGACTTGCCACAGAAGGAAGGAGGACTCGGAGGCCCAGGCTTGAATGCAGCACAACTTTAATGAGTCTAAAGAAGAGAAGGAGGTGGCTCACAGGGAGCACCTGAAGGCACGACTGTCTGCCTGCCCACTCTGCAGAGGGAGAGACGCCAACAGGTCCCCGCCAGGCTGGTGTTGAGAGACAGCAACAGGAAAGGAAGGAGAGAGAGGAGAGTGGAAGAAGGAAACAATGGCCCAAAGCTCTACATAGAATGCCCTGAATCTCTGCCTCCTCTCCAGCAGCATGTTCTGAGGTCTTGGGAGGATCTTGCCAGGGGAAGCTGCCAGCAGATTTAGCAGGGTTGACACCTGTTGCCACAGTAGCGGCTGGTGATGCAGGAGAGGTCACAGCACCCAGAGTTGATGGGCACTCCATCACAGCTGAGGATGCTGCCAACAGCAGCGGAGGTGGAGGAGCCCACAACGGTGTTCTGTGGGAAGGAGCTGAGGATGGGGCCAGGCAGGGTCACCACCACGGGGGAGGGCTCAATGACGACTATGGAGTTCTGGCACTGCCTGACGCAGGGCTCATTGCAGCTGTTGGCCAGCGGGGTTGGGCCACAGGGCTGGCAGGGCAGGCAAGGCTGGCAGGGCTGGCACTTGTCGGAGCAGGACATGTCTCTGGGCCAGAGGTTCACCTGGGAGAGAGGGTAGGGAGAGGCAGAAAACAGGGGCACCTGAGAAGCAGCACTGCACCCAACCACACGGGAGGCAGGGCACCTCCTGGCCCAGCAGACGCTGCCCAGCTCACAGCCCAGGAGCTGCCTCACCTAAGTCCCAGCCCCTCTCTGTGGAAGACCTTCTCTGCCCTTGCCTCTCCCATGAGAAGCAGCTCCCAGCCCTGGGCTAGGGCAGTCCGTATCAGCGGAGACATGCATCGAGGAAAGACCTGATCTCGAAGGAGGAGGAGAAGAGGCTTCCCACTCACCTGATTCCCAAGGAGAAGGAGGCGAGAGAAGTGGATGAGAGAGCAGAGACTTGGGCTGCCTTTTATAGGAGTCTCGTGCTGCCTCAGGCCCGGAGGCACCCCTTGTGGAAGTAATAATGTTCTGACAAGCTCATGCCTAATGCAAAGCATCCCAGCTAATGGCATGGGCTGTGTCCTGGTTTCCTGCACTGCTGCCTTTTCATTTCCTGGCTTATGCCACGTGCTTCCCCACGTGAAGGCTTCTGTAAGTGCCGGGACGAGAGGCCCCAGGATTTCCAGGGCAGAAACACGTCAGCGCAGGCAGAAGACTCAGCTCCAGTGCTGATGGCATCCTGTGCAGGCAACTGATGTGCACCTGGGTCATTCCTGTGGGCTTGTTTGTGGTTAGGATGTGGGCACCGGATGCCCAAGGACTGCCATTTGAGAGGACATGGCACATCTCTCTGACGGTCGCTCATTGTTGCACACCAGTGGGCTTCTGCTGGGAGGGTTTGACCCTATTGCAACACTAACAGTGCTGTCAGGACGCGTTTGCTGGGCTCCTTGGCCTCATCCCCTCTCTGTGCAGACTCTGCAGGTCCTCAGGCAACACCGTGAGCATGTCTGGGGCCCGGTCCTTCCCCGGGGTACTTGAGTCGTGTCCTGCCAGCAGGCTCCCCAGCATCTCCTCAGCAGAGGCCACAGCTGCTGATGTTTTCTTGGCTTTATGTGAGCGTACAGATTTTGGCATGGCTCCATGCAGGCGTGCACGAGCACACGTGTGTCGGTCTGTACTTGTGTGACCCTCATCACGAGGGCATACGCAGGTCATAGCAGGGGGACTCTCCCCTGGTGTGTCCATGAGCACCGCAGAGTAGCGGGTTGCCCTTGCCAGCTGAAATGCAGTCTCTGCCTCCTGTGCCCTCCACTTCTTGCTTTATGTACAGGGAGAAAGGCCAAGAAAGCCAAGAGCTTTGATTCAAACACCTTTGGAGGTCAAGCACCAGGAATTCCATATCCCCCATAAAATCCTGAGTCACTGTTCTCCACTTGGACATTGAGCCGTTGACCACAACTCTTTGAGTGCGACCATTCAGCCAATTCCTTGTAGACCGAGTGGTCCATCCATCGAATGCATATCTCTCCAATTTAGAGACAAGGATACAAGGATCACGTCCTCCAAGCTCAGGAACGATGCATCCCAACAAAGAGGAAGGCAGGCAAAAACGGCAGGAGGCCTGCGGGGATCAGCAAGGAGCTCCCGGACAAACTCAAACACAATGAGGATGCCTACAGAGGGTGGAAGCAAGGGCAGGTAGGCTGGGAGGAATAGAGAGAAATTGTCCAAGCACACAGGGATCAGGTTAGGAAAGGCTAAAGCCCTGACAGAATTAAAACTGGCCAGGGATGTCAAGGACAACAAGAAAATCTTACATAGGTACGTCAGTGATAAAAGGAAGACTAGGGAAAATGTGGAACCCCTCCCGTATGAAATGGGAGACCTGGTTACCTGGGACAAGGAGAAGACTGAGGTACTCAACAACTTTTTGCCTCAGTCTTCACTGGCAAGTGCTCTAGCCACACCACCCAAGAGTCAGAAAGCAAAGGCAGGGACTGGGAGAATGAAGAACCAGCCACTGTCAGAGGAGATCACGTTCGAGACCATCTAAGGAACCTGAAGACGCACAAGTCCATGAGACCTGATGAGATGCCTCCACACATCCTGAGGGAATTCATGGATGAAGCGGCTAAGCAACTCTACACCGTATTTGAGAAGCTGTGCCAGTGTGGTGAAGTTCCCACTGACTGGAAAAGGGGAAACACAATCCCCATTTTTAAAAAGGGGAAGAAAGGAAGAGCCGGGGAGCTACAGGCCAGTCAGTCTTACCGGTGCCTGGCAAGGTCATGGAGGAGATCCTCCTGGAAACTCTGCTAAGGCACATGGAAATTAAGGAGGCGATTGGTGACAGCCAACATGGCTTCACTAAGGGCAAATCGTGCCTGACAAATTTGGTGGCCTTCTACGATGGGGTTACAGCGTTAGTGGATAAGGGAAGAGCAACTGGTGCTGTACACCTGGACTTGTGCAAAGCATTTGACTTTGTGCCACGTGACATCCTTGGGACAGGCCCAGAGAACTTGTGGATGGCCCATCCCTGGAAGTGCTCAAGGCCAGGCTGGGTGGGGCTTTGGGCAACGTGGTCTAGTGGAGGGTGTCCCTGCCCATGGCAGGGGGTTTGGAACTAGATGGGCTTTGAGGTCCCTTCCAGCCCAAACCACTCCAGGATTCTAGGATATCCCCTGCAGGAAGTGTGGCCTGTGCAGGGCCTGTGCTGAAGCAGGCTGCTGGCAGAACTGTGGCCCCTGGAGGACCCACGCTGGAGCAGTCTTATCTGGAAGGACTGCAGCCTGTGGACAGGACCCATGCTGGAGCTGGTTTTGACAGACTGCAACCTATGGGAAGTGCTCACACTGGAGCAGGGAAAAATGTGCAGAGGAAACTGCGGCAGAAAGGACTGACTGTGTACTGACTACAACCCCCCATGCCGCATCCCACTGTGCTGCTTGGGGGTGGAGGAAATAGAAGAGTCGTGAATGAAGGAGGGAGGCTGAGTCTGTGAAAAGGAGGAGAGGATGCAGTGAAGGTATTTGAAGGATTTTTCACTCTTTCTCACCATCCGGCTCTATGTTTCACTAGTAATAAGTTAAAGGAATCTGTCCCATAGAGGAAGGAGAGTGAGAGAGCAGCTGGCTGGGTGTCTGGAAGCCAGCCAAGGTCCCTGTTGTTTTGCACCATCTATGGCAATTAGAAGTGCCATGAGCGTTTATCATTTATGTGGGGTTTTTTGCTGTGCATCTGTGCCGTCAGGAGCAGTCTCTCTCTCCCACTGCTGTTCCCCTCAGAGGATGGTGGGCAGTGATGTCAACTGGCCTTTGTGCTTGTGTACCTGGGAAGTTAGTGGCAGGTTTACAGCCACGGGCAGAGCACAGCCCGCCAACTCTCCTGCCACAAGGCTGACACGAACAAGGAGATCGCGAAGGCCGTGTGGGAGGAAAGCTGTGAATGGGAGCTTCTGTGCTTGCTTCATCTCTTTCTGAGTCTGCTAGCAAAGGTCCTGCATCAGAACTGATGACAGAGAAGAAACACCTGCTCCCTTGGTTGTCCCAGACCCCCCTTCACCTGCATTCCTTTCCCCAACCATCCAGCCCGCATTGCCTCTCCTTTCCAACCCATGCACTCTCAGTGTTTCACAGACAGGTCAGTGCAGAAGATCTCGGCTGTCTTTGTAGTCCCAAGTTTCTGAGGTTCAAGCACCAAAGGCTGTTCCCCATGATCGGTCGGCTTTGGGAGAGGTGGGAGCTGGGAGGAGGGGCACAGTACAGTTCTCCTCTCTTGGCATCCTGGTAGGAGGCCCTTCTGTGCAAGGCTGAGCTCTGGGGAAAGCGCTCTCGCTTCTCCCTTGGCACCCCTATTTCCACGAGGCACCCAGAGATCTGCAAACAAAGATCCTCTTCCTGTCAGGGGCTGGGACTAGTGGCCGCAGAGAAGAGGAGAAGGTGGTGAGAGAGCTTCTGCCATGCAACTGTTCTTCCCCTGCACCCCAGGATGGGATTGCACTTGCCATGAGCTGCAAAGAGCGAGCGTGGGCTATTCTGATCAGCGCTCTCTCTGCAGTACCATGGGAGGAACTGTCAGTTGCTCCTCTGTGTCATCTTGCAGGCCCATGCAAAAAACCTTGCTGCCTGTGGAGGAGGCAGAGATGTGGTTCTGAGCTGCAAGGGACAGGGAGTGAAGCAGGCCCACAGAGAGTGTGTCCTGCCCTCCCAGTCCTCTAGGAATGAGAAGGGCTCCACCGGCTCACCCGTTTGTTCCCTCCCAGCAGATCTCCTGTCTCCCTGGACAGCTTTAGAGAGCATCCAGAGAGCAAAGGACCACACAGAGCCCGAGGCTGGGATGCAGCAGGGTTTAATGAGTCCAAAGAGGGAAACAAGATGTCTCCAAGAGGAGCCCGCAGTGGAAGGATCACCACGGGCAGCCAAGAGTCAGTGCCCCACAGAGGGAGAGGGGCAGGCAGGTGCCCCCAAGCTGCCTTTGGCTGGCCTCATGGCCCAGGGGAGCAGAAAATGACAAAGGAAAAGGAGGGAAAGGAGAGAGTGGAGGAAGGGAACGAGAGGCATCGGCCATGTTTTCAGAGAGCCCAGGCTGGCCCCTTCCAAAGGGCTGACACCCTTTGCCGGAGGAGCGGGACATGCCCAGCCCCTCTCCAAGCAATGGCCACGATTTCCGTCCTTCAGTCTGGCATCATCTTCTGCGTTCACAGGGCTCCTTGTCTGGGCTGTCACCGGGCGCTTTAGCAAGGGGGGCACCTTCTGCTGCCACAGTAGCGGCTGGTGATGCAGGAGAGGTCACAGCACCCAGAGTTGATGGGCACTCCGTCACGGCTGAGGATGCTGCCAACAGCAGCGGAGGTGGAGGAGCCCACGGCAGTGCTCTGTGGGAAGGAGCTGAGGATGGGGCCAGGAAGAATCACCACCACGGGGGAGGGCTCAATGACAACGGTGGAGTTCTGGCACTGCCTGACGCAGGGCTCATTGCAGCTGTTGGCCAGCGGGGTCGGGCCGCAGGGCTGGCATGGCAGGCACTGGTTGTAGCAGGACATGTCTCAAAGGTGGAGGTGAACCTGGGAGAGAGGACAGGGGGAAGCAGAGCACAGGAACACCTGAGGAAGAGCCTGCGACCCCACCAACAGGAAGCCAAGGCACCTGCTGGGTGGGGAGGTAGAGGCTGTGCAGGGGGGAAGAAGGGCTTCTGTGCCTGAGCCCAGCAGGGTTCTTCAGACAGCAGCCAGGCCCAGGGATCCTCCTGCCTAGCCTATAGCCAAGAAGCTACCCCAGCCCAGCCCCAGCCTATCTCCATGACAGACCATCTCGCCTCTGCTCTCTCCCACGATCATGATCGCAGAACACTAACAGAAGACCAAGGAGCAGGTATCACCTGGGATGTCGTGGAAGGCAAGAGTCCGTCCTAGAGGAGGAGGCGGAGGAGAAAAGGGGGTTCCAACTCACCTGTTTCCCAAGGAGGAGGCGGTGATGGAAGTGGTTGAGAGAGCGACCAGTTGGTCTGGCTTTTATACTGGCCTCTAGACTGCCTGAGGCCCAAAGGCAGTGCTGCATAAGCTACAATTTTCCTGCCTGCTCCGAATGAACGGAAACATCCCAGGGATGTGTTGCTGTGTCCCTCTATGCTGCCTTTGCATTTCCTGGTTATGTCATGCCCATTCCTGCATGGATGCTCCTCATGAGTGCTGGGATGAGAGGCCCCAGGATTTCCGGGACAAGCATGCCTCAGAGTGGGCAGAAGACATGGACTAAGTGCCAGAGGGGTCCAGTGGAGGCAGGTGATGTCTGCCTGGGGCACTCTGGTGGGTTTCTTTTTTCATCCTGCTGACAGGAAGAGCCCCAGTGCGCCCAGCCCTGCAATCCTTGGCTTGTCCCCCAAGGGCTCCTGTGAGTATGTGCCCTGTGCTCCTCTTTCCTTCCCTCATGGCTCATGCCAACAGTCAGTGGCTGTGTCTTCCCGGGCAGGCAGGCTGCACTTCAGCTTTTCAACTCGCTTGTACCTTAAGCTGCCCTCAGGAGGAAGTTGCCAACCTCTTTGGGGTTGACAGCCTTGAGGGTTCATCGATTGTGGGGAGAGGCCCAAATGCCCTCCAGCTCAGTTAGACCATGTTGTCTACAACTACGTCCAGACAGGTTTTGTCTGTCTCCACAGAGGAAGACTCCATGACTTCTCTGAACAACCTGTTCCGGTGTTTGACATCCCTCACAGCAAAAAGTTTTTTCTTTGTGTTCAGATGGAATGTTATTTGGGTTGTTTTTTGCCCATTGCCTCTCATCCTGCCAGTGGGCACTACTGAGAAGAGTCTGGACACATAAACAAAACAAAAGGTCTCTGCTTCATGGTGCCCCTGGAGCAGGGGATGCACTCTGCTGTCCTTGGATGACCTGCTGCCTGGGAAGGAAGGGAAACCAGCAGTAACAATGGAAAGCTTGGGATGGCAGACTGAAGGCATCAGGGAGGCATCAGGGAGGAATCTGACAGGCACTTCAGCTTTTCAACTCTCTTTTACCTTAATCTGTCGTCAGGAGGAAGCTGCCAACCTCTTTGGCCTCCTCCTCTCTGTGGACGGTCTCTGTCCAGACTTAACAGAGTCTCTGTTAAGACTTGTCTTAACAATGTTGCCTGTGCATCTGTCCTGCTTAGATTGCCCCATCCCTGCTCTGGCAGGGAGGTCCCCAGCAGTTCCTCAGTCACACTCTCAGCCCCTCGTTGTCTATGGGGACGCAGACAGGGACACAGCACTCAGGTCTCACTGGACCTCGAACCCTGGCCAACTCTTTCCATGCTGCCTTCAGGCAGCCTCGAGGGGCTGAGCTGTTTCCCAGGGTCATGACTCATGTAAAAGCTTTGAGGTTACAGGGGACAACAAATGTGGTAGCGGTGTTTCCAGGAAAGTAAGTGTCCTGGGAAAGGGAGACTGGGGGCAGCCTGGAAAGACTGACAACAGCCAACTGGACCTGTCAGGAATCACATTAGAGCAGTCAGAGCATGCGGCTGCAGCTTCTCCAGATGAAAGACTTCATTGGGCAAATGCCAAATCATTTTGCAAGGATGCTTGCTTTTAAGGAAAAGCTTTTCAGAGCCAAACCGGTCGGTGGCGGTTTCCCCTGTGTGGTGATGCCAGCTGATGCGGGAGTTCCCCTCGCCTTCCCCAGACCATGGGGCCCTGAAGCTAAGTCTCCTGCATCTCATCCAAGGCCAAAAGGCTGGGAACAGCTTTTCCCAGGCACTCCCTCTGGATGGCATCCCTTTCCTCCACCGTGTCGACTGCACCACACAGCTTGGTGTCGTTGGCAAACTTGCTGAGGGTGCACTCGATCCCACTGTCCGTGCCGTCGACAAAGATGTTAAACAGCGCCGGTCCCAGTACCGACCCCTGAGGAACGCCACTCGTCACTGATCTCCACTTGGACATTGAGCTGTTGACCACAACTCTTTGAGTGCGACCGTCCAGCCAATTCCTTGTCCACCGAGTGGTCCATCTGTGGAATCCATGTCTCTCCAATTTAGAGACAAGGATGTCATGTGGGATAGTGTCAAATGCTTTGCACATGTCCAGGTAGATGACATCTGTCACTCAGATCGATCCCTCAGTGCCTCAAAATTGGTCTTCCCTCTGTTTGTTGCATTTAGAGCGGTGCCTTTAACTTCTAAATTACACTTTTCTCTAGACTGCAAGAAGCTGATATTATTATAAAGCTCTAGGTGTGCATATGCTGTTTTGAAGCAAGCTACGTAAATGTTAGTGTTGTACCCCAGGGTACGTGTGCTCAATGGAAGCACATGGTGGACTGCTGCTTCCTCTGCCCCAGCTGTGTTTGAGGGAGGGAAAGA
Source organism: Grus americana (assembly GCF_028858705.1). Lineage (NCBI taxonomy): Eukaryota > Metazoa > Chordata > Aves > Gruiformes > Gruidae > Grus > Grus americana. The sequence continues at coordinate 7,662,268 of NC_072873.1, read as the reverse complement.
GAAAGACACAGCATGTCCTCACGCAAGGAAAGCCCTTGGGCGACCAGCCAGGAATTGCAGGGCTGGGAGCAGCTGGGCCCCTTCCTGTCAATGCAGCCACAGGCAACCCCACGAGTGTGCCCCAGGCCAACATCACTTGCCTGCACTGCACCTATCCGGCACCTGAGCTGAGTCTTTTGCCGGCACCGACACATTCTTGCCCCGGAAATCCTGGGGCCTCTCAATCCCAGCACTCAGAAGCCGCCTCTGTGAGGGAATGGGTATGGCAAGAGCCAGGAAATGAATAGGCAGTGTTGGGGAAAACAACCACCCAGCCCATGTCATTAGCTGAGATGATTGCTGTTCATCACGAGCACCTTAGAAGATTGCCACTTCCGTAGAAGCTACCTCTGGGCCTGGGGCAGGTCAGGGCCACCATAAAAGCCAGCGCGACTCCTCGCTCTCTCATCCACTTCTCTTGTCTCCTTCTCCTTGGGAAGCAGGTGAGTCTGAAGCCCTTTTCCCACGCCCTTTTTCTGGTCATGCAGATGCGTGCTCCTCCATCCTGTGCTGGGTTGTGGCGCTGCTTGTCATGGGAGGGGGGAGAAGGGCAACAGCGAGTGTCTGGGACTTGCCTGAGGAGGCTCTTCTTTTAAGAGATAGTCATCAGCCACCTTGGGGCTGGTGGCACTTTGCAGTACCATGTCCGGATGAGGCCAAGAAACCCTCTTCCCTCACTGCAGGCGCCTTTCACATGCTCACAGTGGGGTGTTGGACTCGCGACAAACTGCTCCTCACATGTACCTGTGCTCTGATTAGTCTCTACCCTCTCTCCCAGGTGTACTTTTGCCCAGAGAAATGTCCTGCTACAACCAGTGCCAGCCCTGCCAGCCCTGCGGCCCAACCCCGCTGGCCAACAGCTGCAATGAGCCCTGCGTCAGGCAGTGCCAGAACTCCATAGTCGTCATTGAGCCCTCCCCCGTGGTGGTGACCCTGCCTGGCCCCATCCTCAGCTCCTTCCCACAGAACACCGTTGTGGGCTCCTCCACCTCCGCTGCTGTTGGCAGCATCCTCAGCCGTGACGGAGTGCCCATCAACTCTGGGTGCTGTGACCTCTCCTGCATCACCAGCCACTACTGTGGCAACAGGTGTCAACCCTGCTAAATCTGCTGGCAGCTTCCCCTGGCAAGATCCTCCCAAGACCTCAGAACATGCTGCTGGAGAGGAGGCAGAGATTCAGGGCATTCTATGTAGAGCTTTGGGCCATTGTTTCCTTCTTCCACTCTCCTCTCTCTCTTTCCTTTCCTGTTGCTGTCTCTCAACACCAGCCTGGCGGGGACCTGTTGGCGTCTCTCCCTCTGCAGGGCAGGCCGACAGACAACACCCTGCAAGAGCTCTTCTGCTTCTTAGTGGCTGACCCTGGTGCTCCCTGTGAGCCACCTCCTTCTCTTCTTTAGACTCATTAAAGCTGTGCTGCATTCAAGCCTGGGCCTCCGAGTCCTCCTTCCTTCTGTGGCAAGTCTTCCGGTCTGCTCAGGGGAAAAGGTGGGAGAAGGGGAGAAGAAAAACTGTGCCATACATCCCTGCACAGAGATGGTCGTGTCTCCAGTGAGGAAGCTGGCTAGCAGCCTGGGCGGGATGGTGGAGCTGTAGCAGGTCTCCAGGCCAGACAGATTCATCAGGAAGAAGTGCATGGGTGTGTGGAGATGCGGGTCTCTGACCACCAGCACAATGATGAGGATCTTCCCAACCATGGTCACTGTGTATGTGGCCAGACAGAGGAGAAAGAGAGGTGTCTGGAGCTCACAGGCATCCCCCAGTCCCAGCAAGAGGAACTCCATCAGCAGTGTCTGGCTGACCCATTTTCCTCTCTGCATGCTGTGTTGTAGATCTTTCTTCTTCCCACTCGCCAGGTAGGTGAGCTGCAAGATAGAGCTCTTGTTGATGTTGGATGTTCACACCCCCCTGAGAGTTTTCCTGTTGTCTGTAAGTAAAAAGGGGAAGGGGAATCACACCAACTGCATGACAGCTGTCTCCTGGGCTGGGAAGAGCTGCTCTGTGAGGTAGTCCTCTTGAGAGAGGGCCCCAAAATAAGTGCTGTACCTGGAGAGTAGCGTGCAGTCTAATGTGAGAAAGCTGAAGATGAGAAACTGATCCCTGAGACAAAAGTAAGATAGAGAGAGACATAAAGATGATAAAGATGATAAAGGTAAAGGTAAAGAAAAAGTGGAATTTCAGTGTGAGAGATGAACTGACATGTGCAAGCACCCTGAACCCACACACCTACAGCTCAGCTGAGGTATGGCAGTGCCCCCAGGCTGGCTTCTGCACAGCAGCAGCACGGCTCCAACTGAGCAGTAACAGCCTCACTGCCCGAGAGCTCAGCAATGGCAAGGACACAGAGGCAATATCTGGAGGAAGGAGTGAGCTCTGGAAGTCACCTAGGAAAGGAGGTGGCTCAGGTCTTGTATAACTGACACCACGCAAACTCCCATGAGCTAAGTAACAACACTAAATTTGCCTGTGCAAATACAGTGTCTACCTGTAACCCTCGGCATGAAGAACTGACTTCTCTGATGGTACCTTTGAACAAAACCCAGGGACTAGCTCTTACTCTCAATTTCTTCCTGTGCACTTCCTTCCCTTCCTTCTTATCTCTCCAGACCCCAACTCCTTCCACACAGGCAGCTACACTCCTGTCCTCTGCTTCCAGCAGTTTCTGCTGTGAGTTATCAACAGCACCTGAATGTACCTGCTCTCCAAAGTCTCCCACGGCTTACAGAAGGAATCAGGATCCTGAAGGGTCCTGCTGCATCTCCTCTCTCCTTGGGACTACAGGGAGCGAGCTCTGTGTAACTAGTCCCTGGGGAAAGTGAGCTGGTGGAAAGTGTGTCAACAACTCCAGCAAGGGCTACCCCTCCCCAGACCTCTGTGGTAATTCAGCCTGCTCTGAGGGAGAGCAAATCTGAGGCAGAATAATAAGCAATGACTTCTGTAAACACTGCAGCAAAGATAAGGGAGGCCCCAGGAAGGGGATTCAGATCTCCCCCGACAGAAGACTACATTGGAAATGACTCCTTCAGAATGAGGCAGCTGTGGCTCGTGACAGCCCATATGTCCCCATAGCTTTGAATCATCTTTTCAGAATGAGAAGTCCAAAGTGCCTTAACTGGTTTGTCTCTCCACTTCCTGGCAAGACAGGAAAGGGTGGCCCCAGTGTAAATGGATTTTTGTGCCCTGGCTCTTCAGGACAGGTGAAATGAATCTCAAAGTAAAGGGTGAGTTTCTGCTGAGAGTTCACACTCTGAACTGTGAGCACCAGCATGGAGATGCCCACGTCCGGACTCCACATGTGTGATCCTCATCTGGTTAGTAGTGGCTGAAGGAGGGAGACTGTCACCTGTGCACTAGAGCGTTTCCACTGCCTAGCGGGCTTCTTTGGCCTCCCACTGGCAATCCAAGAGGGGCAGAGTTGCCTCCAACTCTTGTGTTGTAGCTCTCTGCCCCATATGGATGCCTCAAACAGTCCACGGGCAATAGAACTGCTTCCAGGGTCTCGTGTTCAGGCAATCCCACCCTAGTACTGCATGTGGATGCTCAGCTGGAGGGTGCTGACTTTCCTTCTGGATCACGTCCTATGGATTTGGGCCTGTGTCTCAGGAAGGATATCCAGTTCACTTTAGAGGGTCTAGGGTACCCCGTTGGCATTACGCTGCTGGGCCAGGTCAACCTGCCTCTCCTAGAGGTCCTGGGTCCTCACTGCCAGCCCTAAGCAGGGCCTTGCATAACCCAGGTTATGTCAGGGGACTACCGATTAAACTGATGCGGAATTGTCTGCAGCCCTCAGTGTCCTGCACTCATCTGTGCCTCAGGCCCCTTAGACGTCTGAGGTCCTGCTTTTGGTTGCTCTCCGGGGCTGAAGAGGGCTCTAACACTCAATAGGTAGAATTCACCCCCAAATGAAACATCATCCCACCCAGCAAAGGAAGCAGTTACAGACACCCCAGCGCGGGTATGGTCCAACCTCAGCAGGCTTTCTAAAGCATTTCCACAACTACCATCAAGGACAGCAGAGCTGATGAGGTTGGTCATTGCCACGTCCTTGGGCACAGGTACATGGGCCCCGCTGCAGATCTCATATCCAAGTGCCTGGAGCCCTGTCCATGGTGACCCAGCTGGCTTCCTGGCAGCCTGGAGCCAGACCAGGAGCCAGCTTGGGGAAAGGAGGTGCTGAATGTGAGACCAAGAAAAATTACAGCAGGGCAGACCCCAGCAGGACATATGGATGCTCAGCTAAAAGTTACTGACTCCGCAAGTGGAGTCTGTCTATCGATTTGAGTCTGTTGCCCAGTAAGCATTACCCAGTTCCTTTAAGACAGCCTGCACTACTCTATTAGTCCTCCCTTACCTTCCTACCCTGAGAAGGTAAGATCAACTTTTACAGATGTTCTCTGCAAGAAGCAAGAACACAAAGGACAGAATTTGCCTTGGAGGCTTGGTTCAATTGCCCCACATTGCTGCTGATATGTAGA